>NC_051395.1:45973034-45975534 GCF_015228065.2 Penaeus monodon | reverse complement strand
ACTTTCGAAGATATTGAACCGTTTGGCCATGGCAAGGAGGAGGAGAAGGAGGAGGAGGAGGAGGAGAGAAATATATGGTAGTTGGTGGATGGCGATACCGATACCGACTTTCACCCCGTTTAAATATCTTGAACAGCCAATATAGACAGAGAGGGAGGGTGTGGCCCTGACATGTATACAGAACCAGCAATCTAGCAGACAACACAATCTAACGAGAGGAGTAGGATGACTCCGAGTGAAAGCCAAATTTCTCTGTATTGTCGATTCCATTTCTTTCTCTTTCGATTCGCTGACAAATCATGGGCCTCTTTCTTTCCAGACTCTGCTTCCTAGCCATTCAGACGATGGACACGAAAGGAGATCAAACCTATCATTTATTCATTTTTTTAGAACTGGAATTATGAAATTGAATTATGGAAAAAAAATCCCTTGAGTGATTTCGTTTTTTTTTTTTTTTTTTTTGTGATGGAGTTATTCGAATGGTATTTTGGAACGAATTTGGAAAATATTTTCTTTCTGATGTCATTTTCAAAACTCCCTGACGTGACCAAGAGATGCAAAGCCATTATTTTCCCCGTGTTTACACCCAAGCCGAGTTTTAAAAAAAATATATATATTATCTCTCAACCAAACGACTGCTTGTGCTGATGCATGAACACATTTCTGAACCGCAAAACCTGGCTAGGTAACGGCACTGTTGAGCAGAATCAACACGTGGATCACTGGCCTACCTCTGGGTGACGAGTGACTTCTCAAGACTTATTTTTTTTTTTTTTCTTTTGATGATTGGATTTTTTTTATTATCACTGAGAAACGACTGAAATTATATTAATCTTAACATCTCTCCGTCTTCATCTCTCATTTCAATTCATGGTTCTCTCCGTCCCACCCACCCTCTTTCTCCATCATTGTCTCTGTCTCTCTCTCTTCGTCCCCTCTCTTCTCTCCCTTCATCTGTTTTTCCTCCGTTCTCTCAATTTACCTCTTTCTGAACACCATCCACTTTCCAAAATGGCACTACGGCATTTCCACGCGCTGACTGACTCAACAGTTCCCTCGCCACGGATTGTTGAACTAGCGTTTTGATTTTCACGCCCACAAAAGAAAAGAGAGAGAGAGAGAGAGAGAGAGAGAGAGAGAGAGAGAGAGAGAGAGAGAGAGAGAGAGAGAGAGAGAGAGAGAGAGAGAGAGAGAGAGAGAGAGGGGTGGGGGTGGGGGTGGAACACACACACACACACACACACACACACACACACACACACACACACACACACACACACACACACACACACACACACACACACACACACACACACACACACACACACACACACACACACACGAGTAAAACGTTATTTGAACGTTATTCATCTGGAGCGTGACTAGAAACGAGCAGGTAACAGTAGATTGGAAACGAGTTTATGTTTGGTTACTGGTACCGTGTTTGATTTTCATGTTCAGAGTATATTGAAAACGTGTTTTTTTCCTTTTTTGTGTGTGTGTGTTTCATTTGGGTTGAGTTGTTCATGGCCGTTGGTTAGTGTGTAACAGAATAATTGACGACCGATTTCAAAGTTTTATTTGTGTTAAATACCATGTACGAGTATATTGGAGACCTACATTCTCAATTCCTGTTGTGTACTGGAAACCTATTTTTCAGTTACTGTTATCATGGTTGATATATATATATATATATATATATATATATATATATATATATATATATATATATATATATATATATATATATATATATATTTTTTTTTTTTTTTTTTTTTTTTCAATTGAAAGAAATATGTAATATTAAACCTGAAAGATTATTGTCACCGAAAGGCACTGAGGAACTTCCATCATGCTTTTAGAATGACATTTACCTTTCATGGTCTCATACTGAGAAAAAAAAATCGACATCTGCTCCGTACAGATATTGAGAATAATCAGAAAAAAAAGAAATAGACAAAGAATCAGAAAACAATAGACAAAAACAGAATGAAAGGAAAACAAAGCGAAGAGCGGAACGGACACCTTAATGCGAGAAAAACAAAAACAAAAACATCGCAAAAAAAAAAAAAAAAATCTATTTCTTCCAAGGCCGAATAGGAGCGTGGAAACCGCTCTAGGACAGGAAGTAGATTACATACAAAAAAAGATTTTGGTCGCAAATAGAGGAGGCGGATGCGGAGCAATATGACATGGCGAGGATGACGTCACGCTAGATTCAACTAAGTTCGTAAGGATTAATATCACTTAGATTAGTACTAGGTTTAAGACTATGATTGATTGGAAATGTTCGTTTTTTTCTGTTGGATGTAGGAGAGTTACAGTGTTATTCTATACTTCACAGTAATTGTGTAGTACACTGTTGAGATACAAGCATCTTGTCTGTTTATATGCTGGCGTGTGTGTGTGTGTGTGTGTGTGTGTGTGTGTGTGTGTGTGTGTGTGTGTGTGTGTGTGTGTGTGTGTGTGTGTGTGTGTGTGTGTGTGTGTGTGCGTGTGT
>NC_051395.1:45965534-45968034 GCF_015228065.2 Penaeus monodon | reverse complement strand
TACACTACCAAAGGGGGTTTCCTGCACAGGGTTACTAGGGTAAAGGTTACCGGAGGGAAGATGTGACAGGGAGGTTACTGGGTTGCCGGTGAAGCGAACTGGTAGGGACAGGTACAGCCAGGCGGGGGGGGGGGGGCGACTGCAGACGGCGGTGGTTCCCAAGGGGGGGTGGGAGGGGAGGAAGGGAGAGAAGAAAGAAAGAGAGAGAGAGAGAGAGAGAGAGAGAGAGAGAGAGAGAGAGAGAGAGAGAGAAGAGAGAGAGAGAGAGAGAGAGAGAGAGAGAGAGAGAGAGAGAGAGAGAGAGAGAGAGAGAGAGAGAGAGAGAGAGAGAGAGAGAGAGAGAGAGAGAGAGAAAGGAGGAAGAAGGGAAAAAAAGAAGGGAGAGAGGGGTGAAGGAAGTTGAAAGAGAAGGGAAGGAGAAACAGATGTAGAGATGGAAGGGGGGGAACGAAAAAAGAGAGAGGAGAGGGAGGGAAAAAGAAAAGAAAAAAAAGAGAGAGAGGGAAGGAGAGAAGCAAAAACGGAGAGAGGATGGGGGAGGGAAGGAAGAAGAGAACGAAGGAGGGAGGGAAGGAGGACGGACCGCCACTCTCTCTTCCTTATAAGTGGCTTAACGCACGTGCCAGGACTACAGGCAAGCAAGCAGACAGTTCAGTCGTATAAACGTGGGACGGAAATGAACCTGTTGGTGATTAGGAAAGGTTTGGTGGGAAGTAATTGTTATCGAATCTAGGGCTAATCACGTGGGTTTGTGAAAGATGGGAGTGAAGGGGGGATGGGAGGGAGGGAGGGAGGGAGGGAGGGAGAGGGAGAGAGAAAGAGGAGGAGGGAGAGAGGGAGGGAGGGAGGGAGGGAGAGAGGGAGGGAGGGATGAGAGAGAGAGAGAGAGAGAGAGAGAGAGAGAGAGAGAGAGAGAGAGAGAGAGCAACAGAGACATATAATGACAGAAAGAAAAAAAGAAACAGAGAGAGAAAGAGCGAAGGAAAGAGAAAGGAAGTGAAGAAAGAGAGAGTTGCACTAACGAGGCGGGCGTAGGCGGCACAGGCAGGCACGCAGGTGAGACGCCACAGCCACCAGGTTAAAGGAAGGAAGAGGGGAGAAGGGGAGGGCGGTGAGAGGGGAAGGAGGGAGGTAGGGAGGGAGGGGAAGGGCGAAAAAGGGGGGGAAAGGAAGACGAAGAGGGAGTCTAAGGGGGGAGAGGGGGGGGGGGGCGTGCGACAACAAAGAGGTCTGTGTGAAGGTTCTGAAATTTTTCCCTCTTTCTTCTGTAACATTTGGCGTTTTCGGCTTCTGCGGTTCTCTCGTGCCGGGAAAACTTTGCGGTCCGGATTTTTTTTTGTGTGTGTGTTGTCTTTGCCGATGATGTAATTTTTATTACGAAACTGTGACTGTTCGCTCGTTTGCTTCGTGGCGATTCAATTTCCTCATAGAAGTCATTAAGATTGGAATACGAACAGCCTAGCAATAATAGTAAAACAGCATACTCTCTTTCCCTCTCCCTCCCTCTCTCCCTCTCCCTCCCTATCCCTCTCTCTAGCAATAATAGTAAAGCAGCACTATCCATGACGTCATTGTTATTCGCGACGTGCATATCACACCCCGCCCCCCGCAAGAGAGCAGCGCCCGCCCGAGCGCCCACTTACGTAGTGCACCTCGATGGACTTGATGGACTCGAGCGTCTCGTCCTCGTCGTAGGTGAGCGTGTACAGGTCGTTGACGTAGATGCTCTCCACCTTGTACTGGCGCTTGTACCTGGGGAAGTGCTGCGAGCGCCTCAGGCTGGCGGCCAGCGTCGGCGGGAGGCTCTGCAGCTCGGCCGCCCTGCCTCGCCCTTCGCCGCGCGGGGTCGTCAGGCTCTGGAACCGGTCGAAGCGGGGCAGCGGCGCCAGGGCGGAGGCCATGCTGCTGCCGCCGGAGAGGGACGTCCTCGCCGACGAGCCTCCCGGGACCTCCAGGAGGTTGACCTCATCCTCGACGGACGAGATCGAGGGCGGGACGTGGCCGACAGACTGGAGGAGGTTGACCTCGTCCTCGACCGATGTGATCGAGGGCGGCACGGAGACGGACGACTGCGAGCGACCGCCCTCGTCCTCGATGAGGCTGCTGACGGAGGGTGGGCCGCTGTCGTGCTTGCCTGAGGTGGGCGGGCTGGAGGAGCGGAACACCGGGTTCTCGCCCTCGACGGCCGCCTCCGCTTGCTCCGAGACTTCGTTCACGGTCATCGCTGGCGCTCACAGCATGCCGCGCGCCCGAGGAATGGCCTGGCGTGAGGAACGGGGCAGCGGATCAGCGGAACAGCCTCGGCAGGGAGACATTAACGCGGCTTCGGCAGTGCGTCAAGACTTCTCGTTTCGGACGCCGGATGACGAGGCTAATTGGCCCTCTCCCTCTCCCTCTCTCTCTCCCTCTCTCTCTCTCTCTCTCTCTCTCTCTCTCTCTCTCTCTCTCTCTCTCTCTCTCTCTCAATAATAATTAATGAAAAACCCGCACCACATTTCCC
>NC_051395.1:45950534-45955534 GCF_015228065.2 Penaeus monodon | reverse complement strand
GAAAGAGAGAAGGAAAACGAAAGAAAAAAAGAAAGATAAGAGGAAAAAGAGAGAGAGAGCAAAAAGAGAAAAAAAGTAAGAAAGAAAAAAAGAAAGATAAGAGGAAAGAGAGAGAGAGAGAGAGAGCAAAAAAGAGAAACAAAGGAAGAAAGAAAAAATAAATGAAACACCAAAAAAAAAAAAAAAATAAATAAAAGGGCGAGGCATAGAAAGAAATAACATGGATGTAAAAGAGATGGCGTTGAGGTCGACTCTCACTGGGTGGGTGGGGGTGGACAGGCGAAATGGGGGGGGGGGGGAGGGAGAAGCTTAAAACAGCTGATGAATAATTTAACTTTTCTTCCTTTCTCTCTCTCCCTCTTTCTCTTTCTCTTTCTAATTAATCGCCGATGAGACAATGACTGATTGCCAACATTAATAATCAGTAAGGAAATATATGGAAATTAATCAGAGACCAAATTATGAATCCTCGTTGGTTTACGGGTGTAAGTCTACGGGATCCCAACGCCCAACTTCACCTACCGTAGATTATCAAAGACCAGAAAAATATGACGAATGCCTCGTCCCACACTGCAACAAGGAGCTCGCTCTTGAAAATGCGTATGCACTCGACGGAGTTCACAGGACCATAAGAGTGCACAAGGATGGGCAACTATTCAACCGCATCCGTATAATATGGAAAGGAGAAGAAACCACCTCCCAGTACAAATGACTTTTTTTCGGAAAGTACTTGCCCGCCACGTGCGGCCTTGGAGGGTATTCCCTTGATTTGCTAAGTGCGTGGGAAGTGGTCATGTTGCAAAATAATGCAAGGATAAGGCACGCTGCTGCAGCATGTGGCGACCAACATACTGCTAGGGAGTGTCCACGCAATGCTGCAGGACGAAAGAGTACAGCAGATGCACCAGCCATTGTCCCACCATGCTTCAGGGATGACAGGTGCAATACAGTTGCACTTGCAGAGAAGAAGTTGGATACGACGTCGATCCTCACAGAGGCTATCCCGGGCCTCACCGCTGCCATCCTCTGAATTAAAGACGACAACGCTCGAAGAACAAGGGCCCTCAAGCCCCCGCCCTTGCACCGAGGGGGATCAAAGACCCAATTCTGGCCAAGGTACAAACGAGTTCAGGAGCTTGCTAAATGTTATAAAGATAATATGACGTCCATTAATCTTACGCGGTTTCTTAAAGCCAACCACAACAAAAAATCAGAGGAATAAAATCTTGTACCTTCGTTGTAAACACTGCTGACGTTGGGGAAAAAATAATAAGCTGACAGGTAAAGGTCTCACAACACAGCCCACAAGAACAGGCTAATATGGTGCTAGAACAGTGGGCCGAGAAATCTCAGATCAACTCGACAAGTCGAAAATAAACAGAAATTTTAATATAAATGTAGCGTGTGCTCCTACTGACGTTGCCGAAATAACCGAGTGGAGAATTGAGTATTCTGAAAGGTAAGGCAACCGGCCCCTGGCGAGGATGGCATTATTTACAGCGTCGTTCGCCTCATTGTCCAGGTACCAGACAACCCACTTTTACACCTGTATAGACTCAACCTATCACAAGAAATCCTCCCAAGCTCCTGGATTAAAGTTGAATAATTCCTGTACCTAAACCCAATAATGGCAAATACAGACCCATTCTCTTTACCTCCTATCTGTGCAAAGTACTTGAGAGAATAATTCTGAACAGACTTATGTATTGCATAAATGCTAAGTTATCCCCCAGGCTGCATGGATTTCTCCAAGGACATAGCAGTCAGCACTGTTTTGCAGAGTACTTAACAAACTCAAACTCAGGCATGCAAACCGTGTTCCTTGATCTCCAGTCTACCTTTGATACTGCAAACAGAGAAATGATCCTTGAGCAACTAGCTAGCCTTGGTATTCAGAGAAAACTGTCAAGATGGATTCAAATGTATTCATATAATTGATCGGCTCAGGTTCTCTTCAGGGGCATTAAGAGTACTCATCAAAAGTGTTTGAATTCAGCACACCTCAGGGAGGCGTACTTAGTCACATGCTATTTAACATCGTAATGCATAGATGACTAGGCGATATACCACTTGAGGGCAATGACTCCATTACTTACTATGCCGATGATATTTGCACTAAAGCCTCTACAGTGGAGATTCTTGATATACTTTCAGCAAGGGCTACTGAGTGGCTTGATAATCTCGACTGAAAAAAACAAGGAACTTAACCCACAGACAATTCCTCTGCCAAGGTTTCATATAAATGACACTGAGCTAGATCTTTGCCACATGTACAAATACCTCGGGGTGATTGTCAATGATGCAGAGTTCGTCAGAAACCTTAAGAAAAGGGCTGTGGGAGCGGCTGAAGCCACTTAGAACACTTGCTGGCAAAGATCATGGTATCAATGTCAATATTGCAAGACTCTTACCTGTCATACATACGGTCTGCCATGGATTACCATGCATTGCAGCTAGTATTGTTCAAGGAATCAGAACTAGATAGTTTAGAAATTGTTCGAAATGAGGTCATGAAGATCATTCTCGATGCTCCTAAAACAACGAGGATTGTGAATGAGGATAGAACTTAATTTACCTTCTGTTTACGAAATATTATTGTTCACAAATACCACATTTAGTATCAAGTCAATTAGAGAACGCCTCTATTGTTCCAAAGAGTTCCAAAGACAATTAAAACAGAATAGTGGAACTAATTTCGAATGACAACACCGATTTATACTCAAATCCATGGCTACAAGTATCATGTAAACACTTATCTTAGTTGCATATACCCATATCTAAGAACTTAATGGACGTTCGGTTCCACGATGCATATGAAAATAATATTTTCATCTCGTATTTTTTTGTTCAACAATAAACAGCATCAACCTTATCTCTATGTTCATCTCGTTACCTACGAATTAAGATGACGGGCTATCGCAAGTCGCAATTAAGTGAATGATTGAAAAGGTAAGAGGGAGATGGTGATAAATTTGATAAGAGGGGCGGTTGATAGATAGTGAGACAAGTGGAGGGGAGGGAGAAGGGGAGGGAGAAGGAGAGGGAGAAGGGGAGGGGAAGGGAGGGAGGAGAGGAGAGGAGAAGGGAAAGGGAAGAGAAAGGAGAGAGAGACAGAGGTAAATAGATACATAGACACACTGTCTCTACAGGTGGATACCTGTAGAGACAGGAAGGGGGAAAGAAACGGATAGAGATAGAAATAAATAAATAAATAGATAGAGATAGATAGAGGGAGGGAAGGGGGAAGGAGAGAGAGAGAGAGAGAGAGAGAGAGAGAGAGAGAGAGAGAGAGAGAGAGAGAGAGAGAGAGAGAGAGAGAAGAGAGAAGAGAGAGAGAGAGAGAGGAGAGAGAGAGAGAGGAGAGAGAGAGAGGAGAGAGAAGAGAAGAAGAGATAAAGAAAGAAACAAAAAGAGAAACAGAAATAGAGGAAATAGAAAATGAAAATGAGATAGAGAGAAAAAAGGAAAGAAATAACAGAGAAAGAGACTACAAACACGCCCACAGAAAAAAAAAAAGAGAGAAAAAACAAAAACACAAGAGAATCAGAAGAAGAAGAAAAAGAAGAAGAAGAAGAAGAAGGAGAAGAAGAAGAAAGAAGAAGAAGAAGAAGAAGAAGAAGAAGCAGAAAGAAGAAGAAGAAGAAGAAGAAGAAGAAGAAGAAGAAGAAGAGAAGAAGAAGAAAGAAGAAGAAGAAGGAGAAGAAGAAGAAAAAGAAAACACAAGAAAATGAGAAAGACAAGAAGGCACGAGGACAAATCGAAGTGTTTAAATAGGTCAGTGATTCATGAGCGAAATTTCCCTACGTTGCCAGTTTACTCAAACGATGGAAATACCTGTTTTTTTTGTTTGCTTCTCTCTCTCTCTTTCTCTCTCTCTCTCTCTCTCTCTCTCTCTCTCTCTCTCTCTCTCTCTCTCTCTCTCCCCTTCTCTTTCTCCTTCTCTGCTGCTCCTAAATCTCTCTCCCTCTCCTCTCTCTCTCTCTCTCTCTCCCCTCTCTCTCTCTCTCTCCCTCTCCCTCTCCTTCTTTTTCTTTCCTTCGTTACAAGTGGGAAAGTGTATCGAGTCACGATTTTATTAAATGTCATCGGTGGTCATACGTTATTTAAAAATAAATATGTAACATTATTTAACTTTTTTTTTTACATTCCAAAAGGCATTTTTTTTGGAACTCGAAAAGAAGGCAAGTAAAGTTTTAATAATCTAATAAACTTAATAATAAAATTTTAATAAGTTTAATAATCTTATTAATACAGTTTTAATGAGTCAATCATTTTTAATAATAAAGTTTTAAACATTTAATAATTCTAATAATAATTATTGAATTAATTGCTCTTTGGAGTAATAATTTTTATTTTTGTCTTGTAAAACATGTTTTCTTTTTTATTCCTTTTTTCTTTATTCACTCTTATTTTCTTTTACATTTTCTCCGTCTCTTGTTTATCCCTCTCTCTCTTTCTCCTCTCTCTCTCTCTCTCTCTCTCTCTCTCTCTCTCTCTCTCTCTCTCTCTCTCTCTCTTATCTCCCCCCCTCCCTCTTCTTCTCCCTCTCCCCCTCTCTCTTTGTCTTTCATCCCCTCTCCCTCTTCCTCCCTCTTCCCCCCTTCTCTTTCTGTCTGTCTGTCTGCCTGTCTCTCTCTCTCTCTCTCTCTCTCTCTCTCTCTCTCTCTCTCTCTCTCTCTCTCTCTCTTCCCTATCGCTCTAATGAGATCACAGCGCCACCAATTACCGTCTTCATCCCACATTCCACCTTACCAATATACGGCCTAATTAATAGGCCTAAATTTCTCGATGACTAATGATATGACACTCATATCTGAAGTGAGTGTGACAAGATCTTTCATCGCGGTCTGCTGGTGGGTAAACATACACTCATATACATTGAGTGCATGTGTACATATGAACTCAGTACATATACGTACTCACGGTGATGTTTACATTGAGACTTGTATAAAGTATATATACATTAAATGCACAATGGACACAGCTGTATATACACAGAG
>NC_051395.1:45935534-45938034 GCF_015228065.2 Penaeus monodon | reverse complement strand
TCTCCCCTTCTCTATGAGTGCTTGATCCCCTCGCTCTCTCTCTGTAAGCACTCCCTTCGCCTATTTTACTTTTCTACGCGTTTCAAAATATGAGAAACAAAGCGGGGGAGCGGGAGGGGGAGGGGGAGGGGAGGGCTTTAAGTGAACACGAAATAGAACTTCATCTAAATTAAAACCTCGAGTCATTAGTATTTCATTTCTACGCAAAAAAAGACAAGACGTAGAGCATGAAACATAATAATCTTTCACCTCTTTACGTCGTTTTCCAAGGTGCTGCTTTCAGACTGTGCCCTTTCTGCGTGTTTATTAGCACTGCCTCTCCGCCCTCTTCGCACCCTCCCCCGCGTCTCTCTCTCTCTCTCGCTTCACGCAACCCCTCTCCTCTTCTTTCTGTTAGTCTGTTCGTACTTGAGGGCTCTCGTGGCAACTCTCGTTTCGCACTTGCAAGGTTTATGTACATTGGCAGAGACAAAGAAAAGGGGGGACTTGGGTAGAGAGATAGATAGATAGATGGATAGACAGACAAGAGAGATAGATATACGCGATCACACGCACATACTTACGCACCCATAGACACACACACACACACACACACACACACACACACACACACACACACACACACACACACACACACACACACACACACACACAAGCGCGCGCGACACTGACGGCCACACTATTTCTTCCTCATTCAATCTTCTTCCCTCCTCAATACCCCCACTCCCCCTCCCCCCTTGTCTGATAAGCTTGAAGGAAAGATAAGGAAAAGTCAGGTCGAGTTACCTGTTTCCCTACACATTCCCTGCTTGCTTCTATGTTTGTGTCTGTTTCTGTCTCTCTATTTTCCATCTTTCTTTCTCTCTTCTCTCTGTCTCTCACTCTCTCCCTTCTCTTCTCTCTCCTTCTCCCTTCCCCTTCTTTCTCTCCTCCCCCTCTCTCTTTCCAAACATACTTTTATACAAATACATTTAAACTGTATATACACAAATCACCCAAGACCAACACATTACTCAAGCCAACTATACAGGAAACAGGTACTCGACGTAAAAAAAAACAAACAAAAAAAAAAACACGTGAAACCCCGGGCATTACCTCACAAATAACCCAACCAAGTCACTGACTCACCTGCACGCCCATATACCCACCAACTAACTCATTTACACGGCCACCCACCCACTATCCAACCCTCACGCCCACCAACTTACCGACTCTTATCTCTCACTCACCAGACCCTCCCTCACGCCCACCAACCCACCAGCCCCATATCTCACTCACCAGAACCTCCCTCTGGCCCACCAACCCTATATCTCACCCACCAGAACCTCCCTCACGTCCACCAACCCACCAGCCCCTCCCTCTCGCCCACCAACCCTCCCCCTCTCTCGCCCACCTTCCGCCCTGCACGGTTCTCTTTCGTCCAAGGAAATGATTCATAACAGAGTAACGCAAGAGGCAGCTGGTGACGCCGCGACACCAGGCCCGGACTGGGGAGGGGAGGGGGGGGTCGCAGTTGCTGTTGTGGTGGTGGATGGGTGGTGGTGGTGGTGGATGGTGGATGGTGGTGGATGGTGGTGGTGGTGGTGGTGGTGGATGGTGGTGGTGGTGGATGGTGGTGGTGGATGGTGGTGGTGATGGTGGTGGTGATGGTGGATGGTGGTGGTGGATGGTGGATGGTGGTGGATGGTGGTGGTGGATGGTGATGGTGGTGGTGGATGGTGGTGGTGGATGGTGGTGGTGGATGGTGGTGGTGGTGGTGGTGGTGCTGTTGTTGTTGTTGGTGGTGGTGGTGTTGCTGTTGTTGTCAGTGATTAAGGTGGTGGTGTTGATTTCGTTGGTGTTGCTGGGTGTTGTTGTTGTTGTTGGTGATTAGATAGGTGGTGTTGATTTGGTTGTTGTTGTTGGTGGTGATTAAGTTGGTGGTGTTAATGCTGTTGTTATGATGATGTTTTTGATGTTGCTGTGTTCTTGTTGACGATAGTGATGTTAAGTTGTGTTCACTGTTGATGTTGTTATTGTTGTTGGTGCTTTGGTGATGTAAACGTTGTTGTTTTAGTTATTGTTTTTTTGTTGTTGTTGTTATCTTGTATTATTGTCACCTCTCATACAAGAAGAGTGAGGAATGGGAGAAGTGAGAGAGAAGATGACGAAGCACAGAACGAAAATGGGAGGAAGAAATAGGGAAAAAAAGAAACAGGAAAATACAAAACGGGGGAAAAAAGAAAAATGACATTGGGAACATTTTGAGCAAAGAAAATAAAGGAAAAAGACAGGCAGACGAACTGAGCCTGAAGGAAAAAAAAGAGAAAAAAGGAGATAGAATAACAAAAAAAACAAAACAAAAAAACAGAAAAGAGATAAAAGGAGAGAGAAAATAAGAGGAGATAGAATAATAAAAAAAGAGAGATAAAACAGAGAGAGAAAAAAATTAAACCGCCGAAGGCAATGGATATTATAGGAAAAAAAATCCGAAACAAAAAACGAAAAACACGAAAAATAT
>NC_051395.1:45918387-45920887 GCF_015228065.2 Penaeus monodon | reverse complement strand
TCTCTCTCTCTCTCTCTCTTTTCTTTTGTGGGAGGTGGAGTCTGCCTGTCTGTTTCTATGTTCTCTCTCCTCCTCTCCCTTTCTTCCCTGTCTTTCCTTTACCCTTCTCTCTTCCGTTTCCCTCTTCTCTCTTCCGTTTCCCTCTTCTTCTCTCTTCTCCTCTCTTCCCCCTTCCATCTTCTTCTCCCACCGCTCCCCACCCTCTCCCGTCTTCTCCCCTCTCCTCCTCCTCCTCCCCACTCCCTCCCCTTTCCTCCCTCTTCCCTCTTCTGCCTCCTCCCACTCCTTCTTCCCTCCCTTTCCCCCTCTCTTCCCTCCCCCTCCCCCTCCCCTCCTCCTTCCCCCCTCCTACCACAAAAAAAAAAAAGAAAAAAGATGGCGACCTCGTATTCCCCTCGTTAGGGCGTGAAGCAATGCCAATCTGCACCTCATGAGCCGCTGACAGGTCCTCTCGAGATATCCGTGACGAGCTTATCAACGTCCTTGGTCGTTTAGATAAGAGATAAGCATGCGGTTAGATCGGCAACGAAATTTGGTCTGTGGGAATGTGCGAGGGGTTGCCGGGGGGGGGGTAGAGAGGGAGGAGGGGTGTGTGTATGTGTCAGGAAGTGGGGAATGGGAAGAGGGTAAGGGGAACGGGGATAGGGAGAGGGAGGAGAAAGTGGGGGGTGGAGAAGGTGGGGTGGGTGGGAAAGGTAGGGGGGGGGAGAGGGCGTAAGAGGGAAGGTGGTATAGGAGGAGGGGGGAGGGAAGGGTGAGGAGGGGGGGGTTGATCGTATAAGAGGAAGGGGATTGGTGTGAGAGGAGGGTAAGGGTAAGGAAGAGGAGGGGAGGGAAGGGAAGGGAAGGGAAGGGAAGGGAAGGGAAGGGAAGGGAAGGGAAGGGAAGAGAAGGGAAGGGAAGGAAGGTAAGAGGCAGAGGAAATGAGAAAGATATATGGACACGAAGAAGGGGTAAGAAGGAGGGAGAGGGCAATACACATGCCAGAAGCCTAGATAACAGCCTTTTGATAGGTACGAAGAGCAGGTAATGGTGCAGTGACACTAACTCCTGCGTGGTTGAGGATGCCAGAGATACCGACAGTAATACAATAAGCTCCATTACATATATATATGCTGTCACTATGACTCCCGTTTTCTATGCATTGCATCATTCTTAAAAAAGACACAGCCAGAGTATTGAGGTCGTAGAAAACAGTAATAATAAAAGAGAATGCCAATGATGGTCAAATTAAGCATGGAAATTTCTAATCATACGCCACGATAGCTTATATACAACTTGGAATGTATAAAATTCGATATATATATATTTTGAGGGGTAAGTATTATATAAATGATCAGATAGTCAAATAATAATAACAAAAAATCTGTGGAATTCCTTAAATCACACTTACGCCTCTCCTAACAATTTACTAATACCCCTCCCTTAAAGAAAAAAAAGACCCCCCTAAATAATACAAATACAACAATAATCAATAAATAAAAACACACACGCATACCTCTCAAAACAATCACTGGTTATAAATCCGATCTCCATAACCAGGAAGAAAACGAAATGCAAAAACCCACATGCTGCTCGGGCCATAAATTTGGCATATGGGGCATGACAATCGAGATCACACACACCAGAGGAGTGGCAGAGGGAGTGAGGATTAAACACGTGTTCATGAGGAAGGAGTTGGGGAGAGAGAAGGAGAGTATTCATCACTCGTTGCTCGATACCCACCACGCGTAAAATACTCATCATTTTGCTAACGCCATGTAGTTATCAGATAGATAGGTAGGTAGGTAGGTAGGTAGATAGATAGACAGATCAACAGGAGAGGCAGGTGGACAGGCACAGATGCAGACACAAACAAACACGCACACACACACACACCACCAAAATAAGCCAAGACGAAAAATGGTTGTGGGAGATGCACGTACGCGTGTGTGGGAGGAGGAGGGGGGTGGGAAGAGGGGGGTGGGGGATGTGGGAAGTCCTGAATAATATGGCAATGGTGACGCAGATGGTGTTCTTGAGGGCGTGCGTGGCGTGGGCGGGGACTTAAAGAGAATGAACCTGACGCCCGTCGCGCAAGGCTCGTGCAATTTCACCTAAACTTGAGGGTTGAGCGAATCGACGGAAAGCAACAGTGAGTCTATGTATATATTTTTTTTCTTCACACATTGTGTTGTTTGTCTCTCCTGACTTCTTTGATCGGGGAGGTCTCTATCCCACTCCCCGTAATGTATATTTGTATATGTATATGCATTTGTATATGTATATGTATATGTATATGTATATACAATACACACATATATGTATGTATGACTGTTTTTGTGTTTGCGTTTGTGTTTGTGCGTGGGCGCTAAAACCGCATTCGCCTTAGTGTGCTTGCGTACATGCATGTGTTTTAGCGGAGGCAAGCGAGACGGGAACGAGCTCGAAGACCGGCCGTCGAGATCTCGTAAGAGGCGAAGAACACGACCTGAGGGGAACAAACAACCCGACCGACACC
>NC_051395.1:45912444-45918287 GCF_015228065.2 Penaeus monodon | reverse complement strand
ATAATAAGGGAAATTTTCGTTCAAAGGAAGTACGATAGGCGTGGCAGCGAGCGAGGGGAAATTTCCCTCTGGGTGTTCCCCCTCCCCCCTCTCTTCCCCTCTCCTACCTTTCTTCTTCCTTATTCCCTTCTCTGTATCTCTCCCCTTTTTTCATCATATTCCGCTCTTCTACGATCAATATTTTGAGTTTCTTCTTTCCCCTCTTTCCTTCTTCTTTTCTTTCTCTTCTCTTTCTTTCCTTGCCTCTTTATTCTCTCTTTCTCCCCTCTCCCATGTCCTCTTTAATCTCCTCCTTTTCCCCCCTCCCATTCTCTCTTTCCCTCTCTTCTCTCTCTCTCTCTCTGTCCTTTTCTCTTCTCGTATCCGTTTCTCCATCTCTATCTCATTTCCCCTCTCCCCTTTCCTCCTCTCTCTTCCCCCTCTTTCGCAGGTAGGAATGTGACAGTCGGAGCGAAGCAAGATACTGATACACTGACAGTATACTTACGTTGTCCAATAACTTTATACAGTGTACTGATTTCATCGGTATATTTTACCCACGTATGATTTGTATAGGGCCGCGGTGGCCGAGTGGTTAGAGCGTCGGACTCAAGACTGTCATGACGGCAATCTGAGCTCGAGGGTTCGAATCACCGACCGGCGCGTTGTTCCCTTGGGCAAGGAACTTCACCTCGATTGCCTACCTAGCCACTGGGTGGCCAAGCCAGCCCAAGTCAAAGTGTTGGTCCCAAGCCCGGATAAAGAGAGAGAATGATTACCCAAAAAAGGTACCACCGGCACTCTCCGTGGAAAGGAACCGGGGACCCTACCACGTACTCACTCCAATATCATCACAACATGAAAACTACAATTAAGTATCATGCTGTGACCACGGCGGCTCAAACATGAACCTACCGTTGAAAAAAAGTTGATTTATATAATGGACTTCATGCTCATACTGTACTGAATTAATTAGTGTATGTAAGCGCATGGAACATTGTTTTTGTTTACAGAATCTGTTTTCATACGGGAATTATTTGATTTTTTTTTTTCTGTCGGAAGTTAATTTCAAACTTTTCTTGGTTGAGGGGGGGGAGGGGTGAGGAGCAGGATACCTTTCCTCTGTGGTAAGTGAATCCTCTGAGTAAACTCTCACGAAAATCAAAGTTCAGCTTTAATCAGTTTTCGTAATACAAGAACTGAAATGCGTATCCAAACAAGGCTATCGTATTCTGAAAATGAATCCCCCAACCCCCAAAGCTAAACTTAAAAATAAAAACATGAAAAAATAAACACCACAAACACTAATTTCTAAGAAGCTCATCTGTCTGTCACGGGGATTTCGAAAATATGTATTTTGCTTGAAACTTCCTCAAACTTTTGGTGTGTTTTCGTCAAATGCAAGAAGGAAAAAATATGTTTAATGTCTGACCACACGGGCTTTTTCAGACATTTTTTTTTCTAGGATATTTGCATGATATTGCGAGAGCTTGTGCAATAGCGAGGGTGGGTTGTCGAAGGTACGAATACCTGTTTTTTTTCCTTTTATAATGTTTATGAGTATTCTGCTTTCAATAACTTGCATAATCAAAGTGGGGATTAATATTAGTTTTTTTATTCTTTCTCCTCTTTTTCTTTCTCTCTATTTCTCCCAATCTATCGTTTCTTCTTCCTCTTCTTCCTCTCTTTTCTCTCTTTATTCCTTTTCTCTCTCTCACTCGATTCTTCTACTCGCCTCAATTCCTCTCTCTCCTCTCTCTCTCTCTCTCTTCCCCCTCTCTCTCTCTCTTCTCACCTCTCTTTACTGTCTCTCTCTCCTCTCTCTCTCTCCTCTGCTCTGCTCTCATTCCCTCTCTTTTCTCTCTCTTCTCTCTACTCTTCTCTTCTATCTCTATTCACTCTCTCTCTCTCTCTCTCTCTCTCTCTCTCTCCCTGTCTGTCTGTCTGTCTGTCTGTCTGTCTGTCTGTCTGTCTCTCTCTCTCTCTCTCTCTCTCTCTCTCCCTCTCCTTTTCCTTCCTCTTCTCTTCCAAATCCTCCAACACGCCAACCCCTCTTCCTCCCCCACTCCATACCCTATCTCCTCCGCCTGTATTTTCTTAACCCCTACACCCCTCCCTCCTTCGTTCCCTCCCCCCCTCCCCCCATTTATATTTATGGTGTATTTGTACAAGTCACACCACATACCCGCGGCGCATGGGTGATGATCGTCTCGGGAATACTGCTAATGCTGTAAACTCAAGGCATCATAGCACTGGCCAGAAACAACATGGCCGAGTCTGGATGTCTGTCATGAGGGTGTAAGGGGGGGGGTGGAGGGAGGGGAAAGAGAGGGAGGGGGGAAATGGAGGGAGGGGGAAGGGAGGGAGAAGGGATATCGAGGGAGGGGGAAGGGAGGAAGGGAGGGACGGATGTATGGGGGAGGGGAAGGTGAAGGGATTTAGAAAGCGAGGGAGGAAGGGAGGGAGAGAGAGAGAGAGAGAGAGATGGAGGAAGGGAGGGAGAGAGAGAGATGGAGGAAGGGAGGAATAGGGAAAATGGTTTAGAGTGCGAGGGAATGAGGGAGGTAGAGAGCGAGCGAGGGAGGAGATAAAGAGCGTGGACAGGAGGGAGAAAGAAAGGACAGAAGATCGACGGAGAAAGCACGGAGAAAGGGAAGAACGACAGAAAAGACGAGAGAATGGCGATAGCGATGGAATATGGGAGAAAGTAAAATAGGGCAGGAAGGATGGAGAGTAAATAAAATGGTAAAACAGAGAAGAAGAGAGAGAAGGAAGGACGGAGAGCCCAAATCGAGGAAGAGTGGCCCGAAAGAAAAAGTAATGAAAGACAGAACGAAGAAAAAAAAACAAAAAAACAAAAAAACTCGGGAGTCGAACAGAACGAAGAAAGGAAAAGAATTTCACCATACGAAAGACAAAGGAGAAGAGGAAGACATTAAAAAGCAGACAAGAGAGAGGGAGAATCAGCAGGGAGGGTAAGCAGAAGTGGGCGTGGCGACAGGGGACCGAGAAAACCCACAATCGTCACGGAATTTGAACAGCGGGGCGAGAGGAAATAGCGGCGAAGTAAACTGTGTTGACTACGGTGAAGATCCGCCGCGAGATGGATGATAAACACGCCTCCCGCACTGTTTACTTTGGTGAGGACATTGTAAGGCGGGGGAGTGAAATCTATTTATGTTTTTTCCTCTCTACTTTTCCTTTTTTAGTGAGGGGTAAAGTCGAAATAAAGACTAAAAAAAATTACTTTGCCAAAAAGCGTTTCTCTCAATATTCAGTATACGCGCGAATAAAATGTTTTTCCTCGTATTTTTTTAACACATGAAATAAATTTCAATGTTTATTCTTGTATTTTGTTTATACACATGAAATAAATTTCAGAGATTTACTGATTTAACCGAATTTCTAGCGCCAGGGATACCATACACACGCTTGATCCCAAAAGGCGGAAGTATTCTAAATATAGAGATGAACATCGCAATGCGCAAAAGAAAAGAAAACGTCGCGAAAAAAATCTAAATCAAATGGAGTTAAGTAATCTTTGAAATAAAAAAAGAAATATATAAGACTCAGCTATGACACCTCGCTCTTTAGAGAAGTCATAAAAATATTTACTAATTTCGTCACTAATTCCTTTAGAGGGGTGGGAGGGGGAAGGGGGGGGGTCGCGAATACTTTGATCTCTCGCAAAAACTGGTGTGGGGAGCGAAGATTGGAGAGAGAGAGAGAGAGAGAGAGAGAGAGAGAGAGAGAGAGAGAGAGAGAGAGAGAGAGAGAGAGAGAGAGAGAAGAAGAGAGACGAGAAGAGAGACGAGAGAGAGAGAGAGAGAGAGAGAGAGAGAGAGAGAGAGAGAGAGAGAGAGAGAGAGAGAGAGAGAGAGAGAGAGAGAGAGAGAGAGAAAGATAGATAGATGGAGAGAACGAAAGTCATACTTACAGAGAGACAAAAAAATAGAACATAACAGCTCAAGAAGCGACAATTAGTCACAGTGAAGAAAATACCACTTCATATAAGTCATGGAAAACGCAGACCGGGTTTTTGATTTGCATAATTGCCAAAATTCATTCATTCATTTAACTAAAATTCGACCGTCTCTCTTTTTCGCCAGGTTGGTTATTGTATATATTTATCGTATGGGTGAGCGTGTGCGTATCCATTAATATATGCGTGTGCGTTTCCGTGAACGTATGCTTGTGCGAATCCATGATCGTATGCGTGTGCGTCTCCGTCTCCATGAGCGTATGTGAACGTGTGCGTGTGCATCTCCGTGAACGTATGTGAACGTGTGCGTGTGCATCTCCGTGAACGTATGTGAACGTTTGCGTGTGCGTTTCCGTGAACGTATGTGAACGTGTGCGTCTCCGTGAACATATGTGAACGCGTGCGTGTGCGTCTCCGTGAACGTACGTGAACGTGTCCCGCCAACCCATAAAGCTCGAAAGCTCCGCGCAGGAAAAGCTCACTATATCGGGTCTTACTTTTCTCTCGCCTCTTTCTTTAACTTATTTATTCATTATTCTAATTTTTAAAATTTTAGGTTATAAGGTCGCTAACGTAAAGACAAAGAGAACAATTATTTTCCTTCCTCAGAACAAAAAAAGAAAAAAAGAAAAAAAGAAAAAGAAAAACAAAAAAAGTAAAAAACAGGAAAATAATAATAAGAAGAAAAAAGACGAGGAAGAAAAGAGGTATAAAAATAAATACGAACGACTTTTTTAAAGAACGCTCGACGGCGCGAAAACGGCATGCCGAGCGCATTCCCCGGGCGCCCTTTCGGGTCGATTTCCCTACGCGAACGGCGATTCTACCGGCGCTAATTTTGGAGGAGGGAGGGAGAGGGGAGAAGAGAAGGTGGGGGAGAGAGAAGAGAGAGAAGAGGAGAGGGAGGGGAAGGGGAGAGGAGGGGAGGGAAGGGAGGGAGGGAGGGGGGGAGAGGGAAGGGGAGGGGAGGGGATAGGGGAGGGTGGGAGAAAAGGGAGGAGGGAGAGAGGAGGAGGGGAAAGGAGAGGAGAGAAGGTGGGGGAGAGAGGAGAAGAGAGAAGAGGGGAGGGAGGGGAGAGGAGAGAAGAGGGGAGGGAGGATAGAGGGGAGAAGGGAGGGGAGAGAGCATAAGAGAGAAGAGGGAAGGGAGGGGAGAGGAGAGAAGAGAAGGTGAGAGAGAGAGAAAAGGGGAGGGAGGGGAGAGGGGAAGAGAGAAGGCGGGGAGAGAGGAGGAAAAAGGGGAAGAGAAAAGGAGAAGAGTAGAAGGAGGGAGAGTGAGAGGGAGGAGGGAGAATATAGTATGAGGGGATAAGGAAACAGATAGAGAAGACAGAAGAGTTAAGAGTAGGAGAGCAGAGAAGAGAAGAAGAAGAAGAAGGAGAAGAAAAGGAGGGGGGGGGAGGGGGATAAGATAAGTAGAATGTCCACCAACGTGTCACGCGGCGTCACCCCCAACCGCCGTAACGCACATTCACTCTTTTTTATTCATTTATTTATCTTATTCTTCTCCCGTAACGCGCGTCCACCGCCGGTCGCTACGCAGCTTCACACCCAAACCCGCACACGAGGCCAAGGTATTCGTAGCTCTAGGAATGGGGGCCATAGAGCTCATAGTCCCTTTCTCCGTCCCCTACTGAGGGGTATCAGCACTGTAGGGCGTCTGTGCGGGGGGTAGGGGGGTAGGGGGGGAAGGGGATGGGGTTGTTTACGTTCGTGGCGGCGGATGGCATACGCAGGCCCGTTCTCTCCGCCCTCTGCCGCTCTGTCGTTCTGCCGCACTGTCCTTCACAACTGCTGGCACTCTGCCGCTTTGCCGTTCTGCCTCTGGAACTATTGGTCGTTCTGTCGTACTGCCCTTCAGAACTTCTGGCACTCTGCCGTT
>NC_051395.1:45897444-45907444 GCF_015228065.2 Penaeus monodon | reverse complement strand
TATATATATATATATATATACACACACATGTATGTATGTATATATATATATAATTATTATTATTATTTTTTTTTTTTGTTATTTTGTTATCTACGATTTCTACCTGAAATCAATCATCACTTCCTGTTACGCTATGTTGGAAACCGCAACGTAACTTGAAATACATTTTATCTTCGGAAATTCCACATATATCACTTTGCGCTGATTTATTAGTTTTAAGGAAAAAAAAAATTAGGTCTTACTATTCAGCAATTTGGATAACGCATATGCGTAGACGTCTATATGTCATTCTAATATAATAAAACTCTCGAAACGATAGACAAAACCTTTTTTTTTCAAATTAAGCTTCAAGGAAACGGACTGAGATTTTCAACACACTACGGGAAACGCACGCCGCCTTTCACAGTTTCATTCACACACTCCCAAAATTAATTCTTTGTCGCGATATTTACGCACTAAGAAAAGAAATGCGTACAACGTATTAAATAAAGGACAAGTATACATTATGAACTCTTACCTATCCTCATAAAAAACGAAAATATGAGGAACAACATTGCAAAAACTGTTTCTCAAAAATGTAAAGCGTAGTTTTCTATCGTTAATACCAACGCTTCCAAAGCTATATTTTCCGAGTCACTAACACGGTACATTCCCCCAATTATTAACACGGTTTATTTTCCTAATCACAAACACGGTACATTTCCCCAGACCACGAACACGGTATGTTTCCCCAATCCACAATCACAAACATATTTCCCCAATCCACAAACACGGTACATTTCCCCAATCCACCAACACGGTACATTTCCCTACTCACAAGCGACTCAAAACCCACTCAAACCCGAGAGAAAACTCCTCGTACTCACCCCCGTCAGGAGAGCCGAGTTTCGCCCTGGCCGAGGAACCGCAGGACGCTTGCGGGACGGACTTGCGGAAGGCAGCCTTCTCCCTGCGGCGCTGAGGGCTGTCGTGCCTGCGGACAACCACCTCGTCCACACCGCTGAACGTCACGCGGGCCAGGCTCGGCTTCTCTGCAGGAGGCGCTGCCGAAGGAAGGGGGACGGTGCTTTAGGTGGGAAATCAGGGGTGGAGTGGGGTGGGGCGGGGGGGGGGGCAGTTTGTATGTATCTATCGTGGTTAAAGATTTTTTGGTGGACAGCATGTGTGCTGCATATATATATATATATATATATATATATATATATATATATATATATATATATATATATATATATATATATATATATACATATATATATGTATGTATGTATATATGTAAATATGTATATATGCATATATATATATATATATATATATATATATATATATATATATATATATATATATATGTGTGTGTGTGTGTGTGTGTGTGTGTGTGTGTGTGTGTGTGTGTGTGTGTGTGTGTGTGTGTGTGTGTGTGTGTGTGTGCGTGTGCGTGTGCGTGTGCGTGTAAGTGCGTGTGCGTGTGCATGTGCGTTGCACCACACGTACTATATGTATCCAACGACATTTAGTATAACCATGCAATTCTTCGGGAGTGGAAGGAAGGAGTAATGAGTCAGTGTTCTCTCTTTCCTGTTCTTCTGGAGACGCTTTCGTTCTCTCCATGAATAACTTGGAATAATAAGAGTCCAGAGAAGATTATTGTTTTATATGATTAAAGTAGCTTTATGCAAGACCTAATTAAAACTACAAGGGTACAGGCGCATAAAGATAATTCATTTTGCACTTGATTAAAATGAGAAAGAAAACGAATAAATATATTTCAAGATGAATTATTTAACGTTTTTATTTTACAATCTTAATCATAAGGTTTAATTACAATTCATATTAAGTTTTTGTAGGAATCGTATCTAATTATTGTAGTCTTCATACGTGCGAATTTACGGATGTATGTAATAAATTTTATATTTACTTACAAACTTAATTTAAGCTATATGTACATTGAAATGACAAGAAAACCAAAAATAATAATGAGAAACGGAAAAAAAACACGTGTCCACTCTCTAACATGTTGAGACATGCTAAGGAAACTAAAGTGAAAATGGAATTGATTATGGAAAAAAAAATCCACAAAAAAGTGTGTTGCATATGCCAAAAACCTGCAATCATAGTTATGTAATTTTCTGAGTTATTCTCAGTTAAGGAATCAATGCAACCAGCTATGAAACAGTCTTCAGTTTTTTATAAGTAACATCGCTCTATATTCAGTGTAAAATATCTATCTCTACTCCAACGGCTTATACAGTAGGTAAAATTCGAGGCAGTGATGACCAATGCGGTAGGCCTATCTTCACACCCGCCTAAAAACCAACCTCACTAAATGTACGTCTTTGTCTTATGTCTACTCATGGAATATGATTAGTAGAGAACGCTAGTTTCTTGATGATTCGTTATCTATGGGTTTCTAGATACCTAAGCAATTGCAATAACATTTTAAACTTTTTCTGATGTATTTTTTTATGCTTAATAAATAATTAAAGTTCTTTAAAAAATGGCACAAAAAAAACGTACTATATTACAGAAATAAGGGAGTACGAACTTATTATTATTCTGCAACAACTCAAGAAAACGAAACAACTTCTCAGATTATTAGAGTAAGTTATAAACAGCTGATAACTTAAAATGAGGATCGAAAGACAATTTCTAAATTATTCTAACTCAAGTTTTCTTTTCCTTTAAGCAACTGTAAAATAACTAATGTATGTATGAAGAATATGAATGAAATGTGTGCCAAACGTAGCATTAGGACGTGACCTCCTTGTCTTATTTCGTTTGCGATTTCCTGTCCTTCAGAATTAGTGTCAAGGACTTATGTCAGTCAAATATTACAAAAAAAAGGATATCTGAGAGAACTTAAAACCATAACAAACTGAACTTGAGATATTCACAGACGGGTTTGGCTTTTGGGTTATTTTATCCCAATCGTTTTTTTCCCGCGCTCGCTTATCTGGACCGACACAAGACCAGCAATAAAGACGGCGACGGAGGCGAATATTTCCGTGACTTATTACTTATCTATTTTTGACTTCTTACTTGTATGTGACTTGTTACTTATATACAGACATCTTCTGTTCGTGTCAATAAATTTAATACCGTATTGAAGTTTAATCCAAATTTTTTGCACCGGAGTTCTTGTAGCGGAGATGCGAGACACCCCTGCCAGGCGCACGAATACGTGTAATTATCAGTAAATTTGCTGTTTTACTTGAAAGAGCTGGCACATGAGTAGTAATGATTGGCAGTCACCCACTATAATTTTAATATTACAAGGTAATGTTAATAAGTAAACGTTTGCTACGGAAAAAATATACAAATATGGTATAGCATTTCATTACAAAGATATCATATCCGCATCACTACAATTAAGATGTATAAATGGCTTCGAATAGCCTTTGAATTTTACAAGGCAACTAAACTGAAGGTGACAAACAAACACGAAATATTCGTAAACTTAATTCATATTCGAGTTTTCTCTGACAGCTCTTTCTCGTGTGCAATTGATCGGCACGGGTAAGGCAACTTTTTTCCGGATGTTCCCTTCGAGGATCATGATAACAAATTTCCACGATGTGTTCACTACAGTTTAAAGAATCAGAAAGTTTGTACCTAGAATTTGAAATCTAATTTTTTTTTATCCTATTAATGTACTGCATAAAATGAGAATGTTTTTTTCTTTTCACTGTTGAGGGTTATATCTGCAATTTGAACATCCTACATAGAATACATATGGATGAATTTTCACATACATCTTTGACATGGAAATGTCAGAACTTGTTTCGTTATTGCTAAGAATAAAAGTTAATGGTAACTCAACTCCATTTTCTCTATCATGGCGTTGTTATTTCGTATCAGTACATGATCCTGGACGCTAACATTACGCATGCGCACTAGAGATCTGGATTAAACTTTAATATGGTATTAACTTTTATGGCGCGTGCAGATGACGCTATATATTTTTATGATGAAGAAAAAAAAACAGGAATTAAAAGTAAAAACCAAAAACAAAAAGGGACCTTAACGATTCCATACATTTATCATTTAGTTTGTAAATTTTCAATATAATTTACAGTATAACTGTCACAACCGTTTAAATATGGCGAATGAACATCTTAAAGAATAATCATCTATTTGTTATTATTTGTAAAAAAACATTAACATATTGAAGCTTATAAGGATTTGACTAAAACCTTACTTGCAAATGTTATACGAAAAGCAGCAAGCTCCAGTCATATTCAATACTGATTTATTAAGTAATGTCGAACCTTGAGTATTCGTATGACTTTGCTGAAATCCAAACAACGTCTCTGGATAAAGGATTCGAACCTATTTTACACAACACTGAGAAAAGGGAAACATAAGGCCATGAAAAAACATAAGTACAAAATACAAATTCCAGGAAAATTGGTTCCCCATGTGACAAGGTTTCGAATAGATAAAACAAAACATTTGTTGTGTTGCTTTGTCTAATAAATGAACTATTTTTCATTGATGCTGATTAGCTGATTAACTGACTATACATGTGTACTGTGCAGTCAGTTACATCTATGTTAATCAAACTAAAATTCATTCCCAATCTATAAAGACGTACGGCCATATATTTAAGGCTTACTACAGACCTAAACTATTAAACATCATTATCAAAAACATATCCCTTCTCTATAAAAATGTTCAGCCATTTTATTGAATTTAAGCATTAGATTGTTTTAGAGGAACAAGCTCTCGAGAAAAGTCAAATCGGAAGACAATCAACGGGAAAGACACTCAGTCACGACATACCTGTGGCAGAGGAAGGTGGCGCTGCGTTCTCCTTGTTGCCTTCGCCTTCGGGTCTCTTGACGGGCGTCTGGACCGTGGGCGTGACGGGAGCCGAGTCGTCGTTATCATTCTCATCCGTGCGGCACTTCTTGTGTTCATTGATCTCCATCTTCTCCTTCTTGCAGGGGATGAAGTCGTCTCCGGCTCCGATCTCCGCGCTCTCCTTGGCCTGGTTCTCCAGCTCGCGCACCATCTTCTCGGGCACGTCGAGGCACTCCTTCTCGTAGGCGTCCACGATGGGGCTCTCGGGCACCTGCGTGTAGCGGTTGTCGCCGTCGTTGGTGTCGGGCAGCTTGAGCGAGTTGGGCTGCTTGAGGGCGTTGTTGTTGGTGTGCTTGAGGTTGGCCGCAGCGCCGCAACTCTCCTTCAGTTCCTTGTGCTTGATGTAATGCTTCATCTTCCGGCTGTGGAGCGCTAGTTCCTCCTTCCCGTTGGACAGAATTGCATCGTTCATCTTCACTTTGGTCTCTGCCATTTTCTGCTCGATGTCAGAGGGGTTCTCGTCTTCGGATACGTATCCGGGCGAGTCAGGGCTGGAGGGGCAGGAGTTACATAGTTCCCCGGCGGCGCTTTTCCCGTCAGGAGAGGCTACGTTGCCATTGTCGTCTCCGGCCCGGTTGTTCACATACGCGTCGGGGCTGAGCTGGAGCTTGGGCTTATCGTAGAACGACTTCACGAACGCCCCGCTGCTCGCTAGTTCATTGATGTTGTTGTTGGTGGTGTTCTTGTCGGGGCTGAGGTCATTACACTGCGGGCTGAGCTGCGTGAGGCCGTCCCCGGGCCACGCCTCGGCCTCCTGGAACCCGCACGAGGAGGAGCTCGGCCGCCGCGAGTGGTAGCCCAGCACCTCGAAGTCTAAGAGGCTCCTCGAGTCCCTCTCCTTGGCGAGTTTCGAGTCCTGGCCGTCGCCCCGGGGGATGTCGACCTCGAGCGAGCTGAACGACTCGAGGTCAGACTCGTCGTTGTCAATGGACGAGAGAGAGCAGTTGGAGGAGGACCTGATATGGCGCAGGTGGTTGGGTCCCCCGGAGGAGATCGACGGATGGTGAAGGCGGTCGCTGCCACAACTCCCGTTCTCTGCGGAAGGAGGCGCTGGTGAAGGGAGCCCGATTTCAGCCTTGTCTTTTGTCGGACAGTAGGGAGGGGAAAGGAAGGGAGAAAGAGATAGGGATAGAAACATAAAGTGAGAGATAGATAGATAGATAGATAGATAGATAGATACATAGAGAGAGAGAGAGAGAGAGAGAGAGAGAGAGAGAAAGAGAGAGAGAGAGAGAGAGAGAGAGAGAGAGAGAGAGAGAGAGAGCTGCATGAACAAATCTCACAGTGGAAAATGTAGAAAAAGTCATGAATCAATATGAGAAACTTAAGAAAGAATGAGCTGTGGTTTTCCGGCGAGAATCCCCTCGTTACATGTATGCATTATAGATACAAGTACAAATTACACATGTATATACGCACGCATACATACATTCACAAAAAAATTCAACATGGTGTGCTGCCTTACACTCCTATTGTATGAAATGAAAATAAAATAGTAAAAAAATATGTAATATGATATCAGAGCAGAGACAATACGTCTAGTTTTCATGAATATTAAAGGCTAAACTGGAAAAAGGTCACACGTATTCAAAAGCTATTGGAGTTTGGGACGTTACGTTAATGTCTGCATGTCTGTCTTTTTCCCCACTTTCTTTTATTCTCTTTATATCTGTCTGTCTGTCTGTCTGTCTGTAAGTCTGTGTGTCTGTCAATCAGTGAGTGAGTGAGTGAGTGAGTGAGTGAGTGAGTAGTGAGTTAGTGAGTGAGTGAGTGAGTGAGTGAGTGAGTTAGTTAGTGAGTGAGTGAGTGAGTGAGTCTGTCTGTATGTATGTCTGCCAGTCTGGCTGTCTGCCAATCAGTCAGTCAGTCAGTCAGTCAGTCTGTCTGTCTGTCTATTTGCCTGCCTGCCTGCCTGCCTGCCTGCCTGCCTGTCTGCCTGCCTCTTTCTCTCGTTCTCTCTGTCTGTCCCTTTCTCACTAACTCAGTCACTTACTCTCTCATTCACACATACAAAAAAAAAGAAAAAGAAAAAAAAAAAGTCTATGACAGACACACGCACGCACACATACGCACACACACCACACACACACACACACACACACACACACACACACACACACACACACACACACAAAACACATGAGCAATTAGATTATTTTTGCTACATACATTTTTATCAATACAACATAAATAAAGCAAAAAAGTTGGTCATACTACTTAAAAAAAAACATAGAACAATATATAAACAAAACACCAATAACTGTATATACCAAAGAATCATAAAACATTATTAAACATTTATTACCGAAAATAACGAACAAAGACTCAATAAACCCCATATTTGTAAAAGAAAAATAATTGCAGCGTAAACTTTGAAGTTAAAACTGTTATGTAATTCTCGCCGGCTTGAAAATCCTTTGAAATAAATATTCTGAACGGGAATGTTCTTTCATCCAGCTAACAAAGCTAAAGCGCCTCTGTCCTCCTCCCCCCACCCCCACCCCCCTCAAAAAAAAAAAAAAAAAAACTTAAAAAATCCCCAAAGCTTTTATTACTTTTTAGGAATGAATAACTCGTTTTAAAAGAGTACATTTCATGGAAGAAATTAATGAAAAGAAAAAAAATCTGACTCGCCAAAGGCAATGATGAGTAAGAACAAATCGCTTTACTCACCAAAGATCCAAAGACAAAAAGAACAACACAAACTATTTTTAACTCTTTCGGGAATACTCATCCGACTCACCCTAACAGAGAAAGAGACTCATCCAACTCACCCAATATAGATACTCATCCGAATCACCCAATACAAAGAGACTCATCCGATTCACCCAACACAAAGAGACTCATCCGACTCACCCAAAAGAAAGAGAGACTCATCCGACTCACCCAACACAGAGAAAGAGACTCATCCGACTCACCCAAAAGAAAGAGAGACTCATCCGACTCACCCAATACAGAGAAAGAGATTCATCCGACTCACCCAAAAGAAAGAGAGACTCATCCGACTCACCCAATACAAAGAGACTCATCCGACTCACCCAAAAGAAAGAGAGACTCATCCGACTCACCCAAACAGAGAGACTCATCCGACTCACCCAAAAGAAAGAGACTCATCCGACTCACCCAAAAGAAAGAGACTCATCCGACTCACTCAAAAGAAAGGAGACTCATCCGACTCACCCAAAAGAAAGAGACTCATCCGACTCACCCAAAAGAAAGAGAGACTCATCCGACTCACCCAATACAAACAGACTCATCCGACTCACCCAAAAGAAAGAGAGACTCATCCGACTCACCCAATACAAAGAGACTCATCCGACTCACCCAATACAAAGAGAGACTCATCCGACTCACCCAAAAGAAAGAGAGACTCATCCGACTCACCCAATACAAAGAGACTCATCCGACTCACCCAAAAGAAAGAGACTCATCCGAATCACCCAAAAGAAAGAGAGACTCATCCGACACACCCAATACAAAGAGAGACTCATCCGACTCACCCAATACAAAGAGACCCATTCGAATCACCCAAAAGAAAGAGAGACTCATCCGACACACCCAATACAAAGAGACTCATCCGAATCACCCAATACAAAGAGACCCACCCGACTCACCCAAAATAAAGAGACTCATCCGACTCATCTGACCCACCTGAGAGGTCCGGTAGCGAAGAGGTGGGTGACGGGTGACTCATGCCATCTCTGGCACCCAGCTGGCACGGTGTCACCACCTGGCTGTCTGTCGGGCTACTCTTCGTTCCAGCTGAAAGACAAGGCGCTCATGACGAAAGGATGTGAATGTAAACGGAACGTGTAAATGCGGTAGATAACAAAATGAAAACAAATATAAAGAAGGGAAAAGAAAAGAAAGGATGAAAGAATGAAAGAAAGAAAGAAAGAAAGAAAGAAAAAAAAAAGAAAAGAAGGAAAGAAAAAGAAAATAAAATAAAAGAAAAGAAAGAAAGAAAAGAAGAAGAAGAAGAAGAAGAAGAAGAAGAGAGAGAGAGAGAGAGAGAGAGAGAGAGAGAGAGAGAGAGAGAGAGAGAGAGAGAGAGAGAGAGAGAAGAGAGAAGAGAAAGAGAGAGAGAAAAAAAAAAAAAAAAAAAAAAAATAATATATATATATATATTATATATATATATATATATATATATATATATATATATATATATATATATATATATATATATATATATATATATATATATATATATATTCTGCAAAAGTAAATATAGATACAAGGAATTCGTGAAAAAATATGAATACAAATATATTTTTGGAATAAAAGGAATTCACGAAAAAATACAAATATATCATAAATTCTTTCCAAGCGACAAATACTATTACGCTAACATAAAAATGGTAATGACTTAATTAATTATTCAAAAGATAAAGGTGTTTCTCTCTTTCAGGATTAAATGCTAGCTCATAAAAATGAAATTATAATGATTGTACAACGAGGAATAATGTTGTTTTTTTGTAAACACAAAACAATAGTGAATGCAACAACAATGACATTCAAACAATAGTAAGAACAATGGAATAATAATAATAATAATAATAATAATAATAATAATAATAATAATAATAATGACAAAGAAAATAACAATAGTAATAATAATAATGGCAATGATAATAATAATAATGATAAAAATAAAAATACAATCATAATCCTAATAATGATATAAAAAACATAACAACTTAAAATCAACAATAATATAATAATAGTAATAATAATAAAAAATAATAGTGATGAAAAATACAACAACAGCATCTATAATAATAATATTAATAATAAGACTAATGATAATAATTCTAACTTCAAAATAACAGTAACAATAACAATAATAATGATTATGATGGTATTAACAATAAAAAATAATAATAACAATAATTATAATATAATAAAATAATAATAATAAATAATAATATTAATCTTAATAACAACCAAAAACAATAATAATAATAATAATAATAATAATAATAATAAAATAATAATAATAAAATAATAATAATAAATAATAAGATAATAATAATGAATAATAATAACAACTTTAATAATAACAAAAACAATAATCATAATAATAATGATAATAACAAAACAATAATGATACAGTAATAATAGTACTACTACTACTACT
>NC_051395.1:45874944-45877444 GCF_015228065.2 Penaeus monodon | reverse complement strand
GCGTGTCTGATTGGGTACACTCTTTTTTTAACAAGGCTTAATCAGAAAAAAAACAACAACACGCGATATTAAACCAATTCATAGCACTACAGACTTAGCATTCTATTAACGACGTTTTGTCAAATAATAATAACAATAATAATAAAATAATAATAATAATAATAAATGCGATTTGAAGCCACTTCATAGCACCACACATTTAATATTCTATTAACAATGTTTTATCAGAATCAGAATAATAATAATAAAAAAAACGCGATATTAAACCACCTCATAACACCACAGACTTAGCATTCTTTTAACTTTATCAGAAAAAACACGCGATATTAAACCACTTGAAATCACCACAGGCTCAGCACTTAACACGCATCATAACACACTAATCATTACGGAAATGGAACTGAAAACCTGAATGACCAACAACCCTCAAGACACCGGGAGGAGCGGCACTGCTCAGCGTCTGAACGTCACGTTATAATCGACGGAGGAGAACTAGCAGGCAGCAGGCGAGGAGGCAGCAGAGAGAGAGAGAAAGGAGAGGGGCAAAGCAAGCTATAAAACGCCAATAATTCGGACCACTTTCCGCCGTTTTCTTCTCTCGACGGACAGTTTCCACCGATTCCCTGGCTAATGACGAATGATAAGTGTTACAATATTAATATCCCCTAAGTAAAAAAATGAACTAAAATAAAAACTAAATAATATTAATACAAAAAAAAGAAGAAGATAAAGATAATGAGCATTTGCTTCACATACGGTCACTCATAAGAACACACATTCCATAACATTTTAATTTTCTTCTTCAATTAAACTCCCTACTTACTACCTCGCGATGATCTATAATAATCTTTTTCACACAAAACATAGACCATCATAAAACACGGTGTTGTTTGGTCTGTCTGTCTGTGTGTCTACTTGTCTGTCTGTCTGTCTGTCTGTCAGCTTGTCTGCCTGCCTGACTCTCTCTCTCTCTCTCTCTCTCTCTCTTCTCTCTCTCTCTCTCCCCCCTCTCCCTCTCCCTCTCCCTCTCCCTCTCTCTCTCTCTCATCTCTCTCATCTCTCTCAACTCTCTCTCTCTCACACTCTCACTCTCTCTCTCTCCTCTCTCTCTCTCTCTCTCTCTCTCTCTCCTCCTCTCTCTCTCTCTCTCTCTCTCTCCCTCTCCCTCTCCCTCCCACAGATACGGCAGACGTAAGCTGAGCAACGGCATGATTTGATAAATAACAGGTGGGAGAGATAACCAGCGCCCCAGGCCATCTTTTCTTCTTGTCAACTGGAGAATTATTTAGATAAAGGTGAAAGAGGAGGCGAAGGAGAGAGTAAGAGGAGTAAAAGTGGAAAGAGAAGGAGATGGAGAGGGAATAAGAGGAGAAAGCGAAGGAGAAGGAGAGGGAGTAAGATGTGAAAAGGAGAAGAGGGGGAGAGAAGGAAGAGGAGTAAGAGGGGAAGGAGTAACGAAGGGAAAAGAGGGAAGAGGAGCAAGAGGAGGCAAGAGGAGGAGGAGGATAAGGAACACGAGAGGAAAAGATCGAAGAAAAGAGAAAGGAAGAGGAAAAGGAGGAAGGTTAAGAAAGGAGAGACGAGAAAGAAAGGCAGGAGGAGAGGAGGAGTCAGAGAAAAGATTAGATGAGAGGATAAGAGAGAGAATGGAAAAGAAAAGCAGGAGGAGGAGAAGGAGGCGGAGGAGCATAGAAAAGAAGAAAAAAAGAACATAGAGGATAAGGATGAAGATGAAAAGCATAATAAGAAGGAAAGGTAAACGAAAAAAAGAAAAGGAATAAGAAAAAGAGAAGCAAAAAAAAAAAAAAAATAATGAGAGGGGGAGAAGGAAGAGAAGGAGAATTAAAAAGATGAAGAAGAAGAGGAGGAAGACGATGAAGAAGAAGAAGAAGAAGAAGAAGAAGAAGAAGAAGAAGAAGCAATAGAAGAAGAAGAACAACAACAACAACAAGAAGGAGAAAACAAAGAAGAAGGAGAAAGAAGAATAAAAAGAAGAGGAAGAGAAAGAGGAGAAAGAATAATAAGAATAAGAATAAGAATAAGAATAAGAATAAGAGGAAGAGGAAGAGGAAGAAGGTGAGCCGATGGCAGAAAGTCCAGGATGATTTGGTTAACTGACCCCAGCCTCCCGGGACGCCCACTGCGGCACTGGGCGAGGGAGAAGAGGGGGAAGAAGAAGGAAAAGAAGGAGAAGAAGAAGAAAAAGAAGAGGGAGAAGAAGAAGGAAACGAAGGAGAAGAAGAAGAAAAAGAAGAGGAAGAAGAAGAGAGAAGAAGAAGAAAAAGAAGGAGAAGAAGAAGAAAAAGAAGAAGGAGACGAAGAATAATAGGAAGAACACATATACACAGTGGGAGAAGAGGAAGAAAAAGAAGGAAAGAAGGAAAGAGAAAAAGAGAGAAAGAAGAAGAGAAGAAGAAGAAAAGAAAGAGAGATAGAAGACGAAAATAGATGAAGAAGAGAGAGAAAAAAGAAGGGAAGAAGAGGACGAAGAAATAAGAGA
>NC_051395.1:45868440-45874844 GCF_015228065.2 Penaeus monodon | reverse complement strand
TTTTTCTTTTTGGGTGAATCGGATGAGTCTCTTTCTTTTGGGTGAGTCGGATGAGTCTCTTTCTTTTGGGTGAGTCGGATGAGTCTCTCTGTTTGGGTGAGTCGGATGAGTCTCTCTTTCTTTTGGGTGAGTCGGTTGAGTCTCTTTATTTCTTTTGGGTGATTTGGGATGGTCTCTTTGTATTGGGTGATTCGGATGAGTCTCTCTTTCTTTTGGGTGATTCGGATGAGTCTCTTTGTATTGGGTGAATCGGATGAGTCTCTCTTTCTTTTGGGTGAGTCGGATGAGTCTCTTTCTCTGTTTGGGTGAGTCGGATGAGTATTCCCGAAAGAGTTAAAAATAGTTTGTGTTGTTCTTTTTGTCTTTGGATCTTTGGTGAGTAAAGCGATTTGTTCTTACTCATCATTGCCTTTGGCGAGTCAGATTTTTTTTTCTTTCATTAATTTCTTCCATGAAATGTACTCTTTTAAAACGAGTTATTCATTCCTAAAAAAGTAAAAAAAAAGCTTTGGAGATTTTTTTTTTTTTTTTTTTTTTTTTTTTTTTTTGAGGGGGGTGGGGGGAGGAGGACAGAGAGCCGTTTTAGCTTTGTGAGCTGGATGAAAGAACATTCCCGTTCAGAATATTTATTTCAAAGGATTTTCAAGCCGGCGAGAATTACATAACAGTTTTAACTTCAAAGTTTACGCTGCAATTATTTTTCTTTTACAAATATGGGGTTTTTTGAGTCTTTGTTCGATATTTTCAGTAATAAATGTTTTAATAATTTTTTATTATTCTTTGGTTTTACAGTTATTGGTGTTTTGTTTTATATTGTTTGTTTTTTTTTAAGAGTATGCCAACTTTTTGCTTTATTTATGTTTATTGATAAAAAATGATGTAGAAAAATAATTAATTGCTCATGTGTTTGTGTGTGTGTGTGTGTGTGTGTGTGTGTGTGTGTGTGGTGTGTGTGTGGTGTGTGTGTGTTTTTGCGTATGTGTGCGTGCGTGTGTCTGCATAGATTTTTTTTTTTTTCTTTTTCTTTTTTTTGTATGTGTGAATGAGGATAAGTGACTGAGTTAGTGAAAAAGGGGACAGACAGAGAGAACGAGAGAAAGGGGCGGGAAAACGGCAGGCAGGCAGGCAGGCAGGCAGGAGGCAAATAGCGGGACAGACAGCTGACTGACTGACTGACAGACTGATTGGCAGACAGCCAGACTGGCAGACATACATACAGACAGACTCACTCACCACTCATCACTAACAACTCCTCACTCACTCACTCACTCACTCCACTCACTAAATCCCCTCACTCACCACTAAATCACTCATCACTAACTCACTCATCACTCATCACCCCACTCACCCTCATGATTGACAGACAACAGGATTTACGGGACAGACAGACGACAGAAAAATATAAAGAGAAAAAAGAAAGGGGGGGGAAGACATGCAGACATAACGTAACGTCCCAAACCCCAATAGCTTTGAAACGTGGCCTTTTTTTCCAGTTTACCTTTTAAAATATTCATGAAAACTGACGTATTGTTTTTGCTCTGTTCATTTTACTTTTTTTTTTTTACTTTTTATTTCATTTCTACAATAGGGTGTAAGGCAGCACCCCATTTAAATTTTTTTTTTTGTGAATGATGTATGCGTGGATTCATGGTAATTTGTATTGATCTATAATGCATACATGTAACGGGGGGGATTTCCCCGGAAAACCACAGCTCATTTTTTTTAAGTTTCCATTTTGATTCTACTTTTTTCTCTTTTTCCACTGTGAGATTTGTTATGCAGCTCTCTCTTCTCTCCTCTCTCTCTCCTCTCTCTCCCTCTCTCTCTCTCTCTTTTCCTTTCTCTCTCTCTCCTCTCTCTATTTCTTTCTTCTCTCTTTTTTCTCTCTCTCTCCTCTCTCTCTCTCTCTCTCTCTATGTATCTATCTATTATTATCTTCTATCTATCTCTCACTTTATTTTTTATCCCTATTCTTTCTCCCTTCCTTTCCCCTCCCTACTGTCCGACAAAAGACAAGGCTGAAATCGGGCTCCCTTCACCAGCGCCTCCTTCCGCAGAGAACGGGAGTTGTGGCAGCGACCGCCTTCACCATCCGTCGATCTCCTCCGGGGGACCCAACCACCTGCGCCATATCAGGTCTCCTCCAACTGCTCTTTTCCGCCCATTGACAACGACGAGTCTGCCCCTCGAGTGTTGCCGCTCGGGGTCGACTCCCCCGGGGGGGACGGCGGGACTCGAAACCCCCAAAGGAGAGGATCGAGGACCCTCTTAGACTTCGAGGTGCTGGGTACCACTCGCGGCGGCCGAGCCCTCCTCGGGGGGGTTCCAGGAGGCCGAGGCGTGGCCCGGGGACGGCCTCACGCAGCTCAGCCCGCAGTGTAATGACCTCAGCCCCGACAAGAACACCACCAACAACAACATCAATGAACTAGCGAGCAGCGGGGCGTTCGTGAAGTCGTTCTACGATAAGCCCAAGCTCCAGCTCAGCCCCGACGCGTATGTGAACAACCGGGCCGGAGACGACAATGGGCAACGTAGCCTCTCCTGACGGGAAAAGCGCCGCCGGGGAATATTAACCCCTGCCCCTCCGCCCTGACTCGCCCGGATACGTATCGAAGCGAAAAACCCCTCTGACATCGAGCAGAAAATGGCAGGACCAAAGTGAAGATGAACGATGAAATTTCTGTCCAAGGGGAAGGAGGAACTAGGCTCCAAGCCGGAAGTGAAGCTTACATAAAGCAAAAGGGAAGAAGGAGAGTTGCGGCGTGCGGCCAACCCAAGCACACCAACAACAACGCCCCAAGCAGCCCAACTCGCTCAAGTGCCCGACACCAACGACGGCGACAACCGTCACGCAGGTGCCCGAGACCCATGTGGACCCCTACGAAAAGGAGTGCCTCGAGTGCCCGAGAAGATGGTGCGCGAGCTGGAGAACCAGGCCAAGGGGGGGGCCGGAGATCGGAGCCGGAGACGACTTCATCCCCTGCAAGAAGGAAAAGATGGAGATCAAGAACACAAGAAGTGCCGCACGGAGAGAATGAAAAGACGACTCGGCCCCCGTCACGCCCAGGGTCCAGACGCCGTCAAAAACCCCGAAGGCGAAGGCAACAAGGAGAACGCAGCGCCCCCTTTCCTCGCCACGGATTCGGGGACTGAGGTTTTCCCCGTTGTTTGTCTTCCGATTGACTTTTCCGGAGTTTTTCCTCAAAAACCCTCCAATGTTTAAATTCAATAACTGGCAGAACATTTTTATAGAGAAGGGATATTTTTTTGATAATGTGTTAATATTTTAGGTCGTAAAGCCTTAAATTATGGCCGTACGTCTTATAGTTTGGGAATGAATTTTAGTTGATTAACATAGATGAAAACGACTCACAGTAAATGTATAGTCAGTTAATCAGCTAATCAGCATAAATAAAAAAATAGTTCTTTTATTAGACAAAGCAACACAACAATGTTTGTTTATCATTCGAAAACCCTTTTCAAGGGGACCAATTTCCTGGAATTTTTTTTTTGTACAATGTTTTTTTTTGGCCCTTTGTTTCCCTTTTTTCAGTGTTGTGTAAAATAGGTTCGAACTTTATCCCGGGGGCGTTGTTTGGGTTTCAGCAAAGTCATACGAATACTCAAAGGTTTTACATTACTTAATAAATCAGATTGAATATGACTGGAGCTTGCTGCTTTTGTATAAATTGCAAGTAAGGTTTTAGTCAAAACCTTTTTAAGCTTCAATAGTTTAAAGTTTTTTTTCAAAAAAAAAACAAATAGATGATTTTTTTTAAGAGTTCATTCGCCTATTTAAAAAAGGTTGTGACAGTTAACTGTAAATTTTATTGAAAATTTCAAAATAAAAGATAAATGTATGGAAACGTTAAAAGGCCCCTTTTTTTTTTGGTTTTACTTTTTAAATTCCCGTTTTTTTTTTTCTCATAAAAAATATAGCGTCATCTGCACGGCCAAAAAGAAAAACCATATTAAAATTTAAACCAGATCCTAGTGCGCATGCGTAATGTTAGGTCCCGGATCATGACTGATAGAAATAACAAGTCATCATAGAGAAAGGGAGTTGGTTACCATTAACTTTTATTCTTTGCAATAAAGAAAAAAATTCTGACATTTTCCCTATCAAAAATGTAGTGAAAATTCATCCATATGTATTTAGTGGGATGTTCAAATTTCAAATTAACCCCCAACATGAAAAGAAAAAAAAAATTTCATTTTTTTGCAGTACATTAATAGGATAAAAAAAAATTTATTTCAAATTTAGGGGACAAACTTTAGATCTTTAAACTTAGTGAAAAACATCGTGGAAAAATTTTTTATCATGATCCTCGAAGGAAACATCCGGAAAAAGTTGCCTTACCCCTGCCGATAATTGCCCAAAAGGAAAGAGCTGTCAGAGAAAACTCGAATATGAATTAAGTTTACGAATATTTGTGTTTGTTTGTCACCTTTGTTTTGTTGCCTTGTAAAAATTTAAAGGGGATTCGAAGCCATTTATCATCTTAAAATTTAGTGATGCGGATATGTATCTTTGAAGAAAAATTAAACCCTATTTGTATATTTTTCCGTAGCAAAAAGTTTACTATTTCATTACCCGTAATATTTAAAATTATAGGGGTGACTGCCGATATTATACTCAAGTGAGCTCTTTAAGTAAAACAGAAATTTATGAAATTTCACTTATTTTGTGCGCCTGGCAGGGGGTCTGCATCTCCGTACAAAAACTCCGGGCAAAAAATTTGGATTAAACTCAAAAGGTATTAAAAATTTTTTGACACGAACAGAAGATGTCTGATATAAAGTAACAAGTCACATACAAGTAAGAAGTCAAAAAAAGATAAGTAATAAGTCACGGAAAATTCGCCTCCCTCGCCCTCTTTATGCTGGTCTTGTGCGGGCCAGATAAGCGAGCGCGGGAAAAAAACATTGGGAAAAAAACCAAAAGCCAAACCCGTTGTGAATATCTCAAGTTTAGTTTTTTATGGGTTTTAAGTTTTCTAGATATCCTTTTTTTTTTTAATATTTTACTGACTAAGTCCTTTACACTAATTCTGAAGGGCAGGAAAAACGCAAAAAAGAAATGAGACAAGGAGGTCACGTCCCAATGCTACGTTTTGGGACACATTTCATTCAATTCTTTATAATACATTAGTTATTTTACAGTTGCTTAAAGAAAAAAAAACTTTAGTTAGAAAATTTAGAAATTGTCTTTTTGACCTCATTTTAAGTTATCAGCTGTTTTTAACTTACTCTAAAAATCTAAGAAGTTTTTTCGTTTTCTTTGGTTTTTGCGAATAATAATAGCGATCCCTATTTCTGTAATTAGTACGTTTTTTTTGTGCCATTTTTTTTAAAAACTTTAATTATTTATTTAAACATAAAAAAATACTCAGAAAAAGTTTAAATGTTATTGCAATTGCTTAGGTACTAGAAAAACCCTAATAAAAGAATCATCAAGAAACTAGCGTTCCTATATATATTCCAGAGTAGACTTTAAAACAAGACCACATTTAGCGAGGTTTGGTTTTTTGGCGGGGTGAAGTAGGCCTACCCCATTTGGCATCACGCCCCAATTTTACCTACTGTTAAAGCCGTTGGGTAGAGATAGATATTTTTAGAATATAGAGCGATGTTATTATAAAAAAACTGAAGATGTTTCATAGGGTTGCATGTTCCTTAACTGAGAATAATCAGAAAATTAATAACTAGATTTCGGTTTTTTGGGTATGCAAAAACCCCTTTTTTGTGGATTTTTTTTCCAAATCAATTTTCCCTTTTCACTTTAGTTTCCTTTGCATGTCCAACATGTTGAGAGGGGACCGTGTTTTTTTTTTCGTTTTTTATTATTATTTTTGGTTTTTTGTCATTTCAAGTACATGTAGTTTAAATAAGTTTTTTAAAAAAAAAAAAAAAAATTTCATACATCCGTAAATTCGCACGAAAGACTACAAAAATTAGATACGATTCCCACAAAAAATTAATATGAATTTTAATTAAACTTAGATTAAGATTTTAAAAAAAAAACGAAATAATTTATCTTTAAATATATTTTTTCGTTTTTTTTTTCATTTTAATCAAGTGCAAAATAATTTTTTTATGGCCAGTACCCTTGTAGTTTTTAAATTGGTCTTGCATAAAGTTAATTTTAAACGTATTAAAAAAATAAACTTCTTGGACTCTTATTTTCCAAGTTCTTCATGGAGAAGCGAAAGCGTCTCCAGAAAACGGAAAAAGAGAACACGACCCTTACCCTTCTTCCCCTCCCCAAGAATTTCATGGTTTTATAAAACGTTGGATCAATAGACGGGGGTGGGTGCAACGCACCCCTTGCCCCCCACGCACACGCCCCCCCAAACACGCCCCCCACAGCCCCCAAGCCCCCCCACGCCCCCCCCCCCCCC
>NC_051395.1:45866714-45868340 GCF_015228065.2 Penaeus monodon | reverse complement strand
CCTCCCTTTTCTCTTTGCCTCTTTCTCTTCTCTCTCTTCTCTCTCTTCTCTTTCCCTCCCTCTCTTCTCTTTGCCTCTTTCTCTTCTCTCTCTTCTCTTTCCCTCCCTCTCTTCTCTCTCTTCTATTTGCCTCCTTCTCTCCCCACCTTTCCTTTCATTAGCTGTTTCTTTCTCCTCTCCTGTCTTTACCTTCCTCCCTTCCTCCATCCCTCCCCTCTTATCTTCTCTCTCCTCTCCCTCCCTTACTTTACCACCTTTTTCCTTATTATCTCTCCTTTCTTTACCTCAACCCTTCCATTTTCCCTTCCTCCTCCCTTCCTTCCCTTCTCTTTCCCCTCCCTTCCCTCCCCTCCCTTCTCCCTCCTCTCCTTTTCCCTTCCCTTACCTTCACTTCCCCTTTCTACCGCTTCCTTTTCCCTCTCCTCCCTGCCCCTTCTTCCCTTTCCACTCCCCTCCCTTCTCCCTCCCCCTTCCTCTTCTCCTTCCCCCTCCCTTCCCCCCTCCCTTCCCCTTCCCCTCCCTCCCTCCCTCCCTTCTCCTTCTTTCCCCTCCTCTCCCCTCCCTCCCCCTCCCTCCCTTCTCCTTCTTTCCCCCTCCGTCCCCCCTCCCTTCCCCCCTCCCTCCCTTCCTTCCTTTCCCTCCCCCTCCCTCCCCCTCCCTCCCCCTTCTTCTAATAAAGTCTCAAGGAACATCAACGTTCTCGAGAGATGGCCGACGCACTGAGCGGCGGTGTCTTCTCCTCCTTGATATTATTTTGTATTTCTTTTTGCTTTTAGCTTTTTACTTTAGCTTTTCTTTTCTTCTTTCTTCTTTCTTTTTCTTCTTCATTCTCTGTCTGTTTCTGTCTGTCTCTTTCTGTTTTTTCTCTCTTTTTTTTTTCTCTCTCTCTCTCTCTCCTCTACTCTCTCTCTCTCTCTCTCTCTTCTCTCTCTCTCTCTCTCTCTCTCTCTCTCTCTCTCTCATCTCTTCTATCTCTCTCTCCTCCTCTCTCTCTCTCTCCTCTCTCTCTCTCTCTCTCCTCTCTCTCTCTCTCTCTCTCTCTCTCTTTCTTTCTTTCTTTTTCTTTTTTTCTGTTTTCGTGTCGTTTGTTGTTTGTCTTATTTTGTTGTGTATTTGAAGCAATATTTTGGCTATTCTTTTTCGACGTTCGTCAGTTCGTTTTTATCGTATTATTCTATTTTCTTCTTCTTCTTCTTTTACTTCTCCTTCTTTTAATTTTTCTTCTTTTACTTCTTCTTCTGCTTCTTCCTCTCCCTCTTTTACTTCTTTTTCTTCTGTTCTTCTTCTTTTACTTCATGTTATTATTATTATATTCATTATTATTATTATTATTATTATTATTAATATTCATCTTCTTTCACTTCTTCTTCATCTTCTTTTACTTCGTCTTTTTCTTACCCTTGCTGCCTTGTCTTTGCTAACCTTCTCTTCCCCCCCCCCCACTATCACCACCACTTAGTCCCACTTCCCCTTCCCCCCCTTCTCCCCACTTTCTCCTCCTCCGTTTCTCCTCCTTCCCCTTCTCCTCCTCTTCCTCATTTTCAACCTCATCCTTCTACCTCTCCTCCTTCTTTTCCTCCTCCTCTTCCTTCTCCTCCTCCTTCTTCTCTTCCTCTTCCTCATCTT
>NC_051395.1:45854214-45859214 GCF_015228065.2 Penaeus monodon | reverse complement strand
AATCCATAGTGAAATCACCCATAACCCGAATCCTATAAATACTAAGGGATTTAACCACAAGATACACACAAAGAGGATTAGGATGAGGCTTCGGTTGATGAGGGACAGCGTGATAAAGGTTTCGATACCCTATGACTGAGCTAAAGTGCTTTCGCCTAGGCTATAGAGGAAGGGAGGGGGGAATCAGCTATGTAAAAAGAAAAGAGAGATAGGCTTGCGGTATAAATGTACAGGGAGTTATTGATTTGTGTCTCGCGTGTAAGGGAATGATGGGGGTAGTAGGAGGGAGGGGAATAGAGGGCGGAAGAAGGGGAAAAGGGAGGGGAAGAAGGGTGAAAGGGAAGGGGAGATGTATAGGCATATATTTGACTGTCTGGATTTTCAGGAGGGGGGGTAGAGAGGGGGACGGATAGACAGATAAACTGGCATGCAGACTGGTGAAATTACAGATGACAAGACAGTGAGGCAGAACATGAGACAACTTCCCAATCAGGCAGATAGATGATATGTGACATGAAGATTATGGGAACGCCCGCTAGACAGACGGGAAAAAAAACTGCATGACATGGCGGACATTATGACAAGGCATGACAGACAGACAGGCAGACATGACGAAACATGGCAGGCTGGCGAACAATATCACAAGACTTGACAAACAGACAGACAACATGACAAAGCATGACAGAACGAAATACAGGCTGAGAGGTAGACGGCAAAGCAAAGGGACAGACAGACAGACAGACAGAGACAGATAGAGACGCCGACGAAAACAGGCTAATTTGCAACAGGCTGAAAATAAGTCTGCAAAGGTCCCCTCGCCTAGATGCAGGACAAAAGAAGGTTGATAGTGAGGGACTTGGCAGGACGCAGGATAAACAGGGGACCATCAGTCTCTCCTTCTTCTCTTCTCTTCTCCTCTCTCTTCTCTCTTCAGTTCGCGTCACATTGGGTCCCGAGACCTGTACATTGGGTCAGGTCGCAGGTCGGTAGGCTGGGATAACCAGCTGACCTGCAGAGCGGTTGTTGCGACCTGCAGGAAGTTCGTGACTTAATTACGTGGCTGCAGCAAGAACGCGATTGTGTGGATCACCTGAAGACCCCCCCCCCCCCTGGTCTTTCCCCTCCTTATCCTATTCCTCTTTCTTCTCCTCATTATTCGATTCCTCCTCCTCCTCCTCCTCCTCATTTTCATAATTCTCCCCATCTTCCTGTTCAACCTCCTTCCCCTTTCTCCTTAAGTCTCTCCTTCTGTTCTTCTTCCTCCTCTGATCCTTCCCCTCTTCCTCCTCCTTATTCTGCTTCTTTTCTTTCTCCTCTTCTACTTCTTCGTCTCCCTCTTCTTCCTCTTCCTCCTCCTCCTCCTCTTCCTCTTCCTCTTCCTCCTCTTCCTCCTCCTCCCCTTCCTCTTCTCCTCCTCCTCCTCCTCTCCCCTTCCTCTTCTTCTCCTTCCCTCTCCCCCTCCTCCTCCTTTAATAATTTTTCTTTTTCTTACCATAATCCCTTCTACTTTTCTGTTTTTTCTCCTTATCCGTAGTTTCGTAAAATAGTTTCTGGTTCTGGATTATAATTCTTGATTTTCTTTTTGAAGTTGACGTTGCGATTAGCGTTTTGTTTATTCTTATTGTTCTTTAATCTCGTCTTTGCGTAGTTAGAAGGACAGTTCATTTTCTCTCTCTGTCTCTTACTCGCTCTTTCTCTCTTTCTCTTGTTCTCTCTCCCGTTCTCTCGTTCTCTCTCTCGTTCTCTCGTTCTCTTGCCCTCTCGCTCTCTCGCTCTCTCGCTCTCTCGCTCTCTCGCTCTCTCGCTCTCTCGCTCTCTCCTCTCTCTCTCTCTCTCTCTCTCTCTCTCTCTCTCTCTCTCTCTCTCTCTCTCTCTCTCTCTCTCTCTCTCTCTCTCTCTCCTCTTCTCTCTTCTCTCTTCTCTCTTCTTCCCCTTTTCCTACCTTCCCAGTACATGCCCTCAATCCTTCCCCCTTTTCTTTCGCTGTCTTCCTTCCCCTTCCCCTCCTGTTATTTATTTTCTCTCTCCCCCGTTTTTTATCCTCGTCCCCAGATAATCCTCTGCGCCCTTCTGTTTCCCATTTTCTTATTTTTATTCTTTTTTCATCTGTCTCGCTTTTTTTTTCCTTCCTTTTCCTCCCTCCCGTATTTGCGTGCAGTGTCATGTTTACACGCGCACATGCATATATATACGTATATACTTACCCACGTACCCGCATTTGTATGTGGATGATTGTATGCATACACGCTAACACACATGTATAGTCATACGCACACGTAAGTTAACATATATATAGATATGGAAAGACTGATGAATATAATGCATACGCATTTATTTGCACAAAGACTGAGCATTTATGTATATTTTATAAAATTAAACATTACACCGACATACACAAACACACACGCACACACAGGGGCAAACGCATGTAGATACACACACAAGAAACGCATAAACAGACAAACATAAACACTTATTCGCATGCAAAACAAAGAACAAACACAGAGCAGCCTAAAACCAACACCCGAACGGTTTTTCGTTCTCGCTCGGGCCCACACTTTCTCCCATACTTTCGAATTTTCAGTTACAAGAAGGAAGGAATAAATTGCATTGATATATATATATATATATATATATATATATATATATATATATATATATATATATATATATATATATATATATTTATATATATATACATATACATATACATTTTTTTTTTTTTTGAGAGAGAGAGAGAGAGAGAAGGAGAGAGGGGAGAGAGAGAGAGAGAGAGAGAGAGAGAGAGAGAGAGAGAGAGAGAGAGAGAGAGAGAGAGACAGACAGACAGACAGACAGACAGAGAGAGAGAGACAGAGAGACACAGAGAGAGACACAGAGAGAGACAGAGAGAGAGGAGAGAGGGGGGGCGATCCACTTTCATTTATACATGCATACCTTATGTCTGAATATGATTAATTGCATCAAATGACTAACAAAAATGCGGTCTTTTTGTATTTTTGGCAGAAGTTTCTTGTAGAGAAAAGAAATGGTGACATTGCTTTCATTTTATCTATTTATTTATTTATTTATTTATTTATTTATTATTGTTATTTTTTAACTATATCAGTCTTGGTGGCAATTTTTCTGTTTCGTCTCTGTCTCTCAGTCCTGGTGGCAATCTTCGTCTTTCTCTCTCTCTCTCTCTCTCTCTCTCTCTCTCTCTCTCTCTCTCTCTCTCTCTCTCTCTCTCTCTCTCTCTCTCTCTCTCTCTCTCTCTCTCTCTCTCTCTCTCTCTCTCTCTGTCGGTCTGTCACTCTGTTTATATCTACCCACTCCCTTGCTGTCTCTCCTTTTCTTTCCTTCTCCTTCTCCCTCTCCCTTTCCCTCCCTTCCTCTCACCCACCAATCCCCCTCCCTCTCCACCCTCTCTCTCTTCTCCCCTTCGCTCCCAACTCTTGTCCTATCTTCCCTCTTCCTCCCCCATCTCCTTCCTCTCCCTCTCTTATCTCACCCACTCCCCTCCACCCCCTTCCTCCCCCTCCTCCCTTATCTCCCCTCCTCTCTCTCTCTCTCTCTCTCTCTCTCTCTCTCTCTCTCTCTCTCTCCCTCTCTCTCTCTCTCTCTCTCTCCTTCTTCCTCTTCTCCCATCTCACTCCCTCCCTCCCTCCCTCTGCCCTTCCTCTCCCTCTCCTCGTCCTCTGTTGCCAGCGGATGAAGCGACTGGCGACTGATGCTGAGAAGAAGCACTTGCTCGGTGAGGAAATTCGCACAAGTAATCCGATTAAGTTGCTTCACTATGGCGAGTTTTCGAGGAGGAGGAGGAGGGGGAGGGGGAGGGGGGAGGGAGGGGGAGGGGGAGGGGGAGGGGGAGGGGGAGGGGAGGAGGAGGAGGAGGAGGAGGAGGAGGAGGAGGAGGAGGAAGAAGAAGAAGAAGAAGAGATGGAAGAGGTGGTGGAGGTGGAGGATGTAGAGGAGAGGAGGAAAAGAAAAAGAAATGGGGCGGGACGAGAAGGAGGAGGGAGAAAGATTTTATTGATAATGATAATAATTAAAAAAAAAGGACGAGGAAGATTTTCAAGCAAAATTGTAAGAAAAGAAAAAAACAAAGAAAATTAAATAAAAGAAAGAAAAAAAACATTTAAGAAGCAGGGAAAGCCCAAAGAAAAGCGAAAGAGGGAATCAAGCATAGAGAAAGAGAAGAGAGAGAAGGCGACGCATCAAAATAGATCAGCCTCTTATTTTTTATTATTATTAAACTGTTTGCTTCCTTTCTTCAGATGCTTCAATGTGTGTTGGCTGAAGATATAGATTTTGATTGCTCTGATAAACTTAGTTATATATCCCCTCCTGTGTTGTTTTGGCAACCGCCTGTGTACACACTTGGGAGAATATCTTTTGTGTGTACGTAAGTATGTGGGTGTGTGTGTGAGTGTGTGTGTGTGTGTTTGTCTGTGTGTGTGTGTGAGTGTGTGTGTGTGTGTTTGTGTGTGTGTGTGCGTGTGCGTGTGCGTGTGCGTGTGCGTGTGTGTTGTGTGTGTGTGTGTATACATGTATGTATGTATGTATGTATGCTTGTATGGATATTTCCCTGGGCTATTTACGGACTAAATCTGATGCTGTATCTTTTATATATATAATTTTAACAAGGCCGTACCTTAATAATATGTCATTCAAACGAAAGAGGGTCATATTTAAGATAGAATCAGCTGGTGTATTCTGGACCCTCCTGACTGCCATAACACAGATGAATGGGCTACATGTGTACGTGGATATTACCATGCCATTCGTAATGTATGTATAGACTGCGATCAGGAGAGGGCGGTCTACGATTTACTGAATTCGTATCATGCGGCAATAACCTTTAGTGCATGACGGTTATGAGCTTGAACGGATTCGATTAGTGTCATAAAATGTGTCCCGAGTAGGTTGTGGCCTCTCTTTCTCTGTCTGTCTTCCTGTGCGTCTCTCTTTCACTGTCTCTCTTTCTGTGCGTCTCCCTTTGTCTGCCTGTCTTTCTG
>NC_051395.1:45845448-45850448 GCF_015228065.2 Penaeus monodon | reverse complement strand
TGGTTCTCCCTCACTAGCATTTTAATTTCCTCCAAAATTCCGAGGAGAGATTTAGCATTTATATGCTCTATTTTTTGACATTATGCGATCTGGTCACTGGGAAACGCTGACGGCGTTTTCCTTGTCAACATTCTGATCGCGCTTGTACTTGTTTCTTTTTTTTAAGAACCTTTAACAATTGTCAGGGAAAGCATCAGAGTCTATAAACAGATCGGGCTTTATGGGCCTTTCCCTTACAGACACTGTGAAGCTGCGAGTAGTCATTTGTCATCCTGTCTTATGGGGCTTTCACACTTGAAATGTTTTCAAACTTTTAGAAAAATGTTGTTCAATGTCCTCTTTCGTTTGTGTCTGGGGTGACAACTGGTTTTTGTTTGAGTAGACTGGTGTTTTGGACGATCTGCTCCCTTTAAAGGCTTTGGTGTTTGGTTTTCTTTTGTCCCTTTTTTTTTTCTGGTTTCTTGATATTACTTTGGTGTAACCGTCTTCATCAACATCTTGTTTAGTCTTCGTTCGTTCTGCATAGTTGTTAATATGACTGGTGACCTGCTGGGGGGAGGGGGGGCCAGTCGGTAGGGCGGTACCCCTTTCCAAACCCGCTGCTGAGCTGTTTCCTCCCAGTGGCGGGGGGTTTGGGGGTCCGAGTGGTTAATTTGCTTGTTATTCTTGTTGTTCTGTTTTTTTCTAAAGCTCCGTTTGGGGGTTTTTGGTGTAGAAGCTTCAACCTTGGTCTTCTTTGGTTGTGGTTGGTTTTCGGTCTGACGGCGGGAGGGTTCTTAGTTGACTTGGGGGAGGCGGGGAGTCGGGGTGGGTGGGCCGGCGTCTGCTGGCTAGGAGCGCCGGTTGAGGGGGACGTGGATGGCTCAGCACAGTTGAAGGTCGGCGATCCAGCAAGGGCGTTGAGGCAGCTGGCTGGCCGCGGGGAGCGAGAGAGGGGAGGAGGGTTTTGGGGGAAGGATTGCCGGTCGTGGGTATGGGGCGTGGAGGGTGTGGAGGAGGGGTTTGGGTGGAGGTAGGGGTGTTGTGACTGGAGGGGGAGATGTAAAAGGGAAGGTTTCGTAAAGGGGGTCTGATCACGGGTGGGGTATGGGGGGGTAGGGGGGTTCCTGTGTGACCCGATTGTCCTCTGCTTGCTTTTGCTCTATAATTTTTTAAATGGACAATTGCTGTTCGGAGAACATTCCGATCAGCAAGTCAATTTTGTTCTCGATCAAATTTTGATCAGTGAAGGAGGGCCCATTACAGGTCTGTGTTTCTTGATCTGTACTCTTTTGGAAAAATTTAACAACAAAGAGAGAGAGAGAGAGAGAGAGAGAGAGAGAGAGAGAGAGGAGAGAGAGAGGGGAGAGAGAGAGAGAGAGAGTGAGTGAGTGGGGAAAGAGAGAGAAAAAAGACAGAAAAGAAAAAAGAGAGAGAGTGTGTGGGGGTGTGTGTGTGTGTGAGTGAGGTGAGTGAGTGAGTGAGTGAGTGAGTGAGTGAGAGAGAGAGAGAGAGAGAGAGAGAGAGAGAGAGAGAGAGAGGAGAGAGAGAGAGAGAGAGAGAGAGTTAGAGAGTGAGTGTGTAAGTGAATGTTATATGAAATGCAATCCTGACAGAATTGATTCCACGGGAAATCATCACATTACTTCATTCATTTAGTCACCACAAATTTTTTTTTTGGGGCTCTCATAAAGAAAGATGCGGCAGAGAGAGAGGGAAATTGAAGGAAGAAAGAGAGGGACAGGGAAATAAAAGGGGGCAGGAGAAAAAAAAATCAAATGTCAAGCTCAGCTCGGTCGTCAGGGCCCCTGCAAATTTCCAGATTCTGTACAGAGAGTGCCTTTCTTCGGGGAAAAAAAAAAGATGCTGTGAAGGATCCTCTCTCTCTCTCTTTTTCTCTTTGATCCTCTCTCTCTCTCTCTCTCTCCTCTCTCTCTCCTCCTCTCCTCTCATCTCCTCTCTCTCCTCTCTCTCTTCCTCTTACGCTTCGTTCTCTAAAAAGGGGGGGGGGGGGTTTTCCCCCCCCTTTTTTTTTTTTTTTTTTTTTGGGGGGGGGCCCCCCCCCCCCCCCCCCTTTTTTTTTTTTTTTAAAAAAAAAAATTCCCCCCCCCCTTTTCCCCCCCCCCCCCCCCCCCCCCCTTTTTTTTTTTTTTTTTTTTTCCCTTTTTCTCTTTCTTTCCTTTTTTTTCCTTTTCCCTTTCCTCTCTTCCTTTTCTCTTATTGTGTTTCCCTTCTTTCCCTCTCCTCCTTCTTTTTCCTCTTTTTCTCCCTTGGCGTTTTTTTTTTCCCCCTTTTCCTTTGTCTTTTGGGGTTTTTTTTTTTTTTTTTTTTTTTTTTCTCCTCGGTTTCCCCCTTTTTCCTTGTTCTTCTTTTTCCCCCTTTTTTTTCCCCCCTCCTTTCCGCTTCCGCGTTTCTCCCCTCTTCCCTCTCCTTCTTCCTCCTCTTTGTTTTCCCTCTTCTCTCTCTTCCTCTTCTCACTCTCCTCCTCCCCCTCTCTTCTCTCCTCTACCTCTCTCCTTCTCTCTCCCCCCTTTTCTCTTCCTCTCCTCTTTTTTCTCCTCTCCTCTCTCCCTTTCCTCCCTCTCTCTCCCCTTCTCCGTTTTTTCCCATTCCTTCCCCCCTTTCTCCCTTTTTTCCCCCCTCTCTTCCCCCCCCCTCTTTTCCCTCCCGTTTTCCCTTTTCCCTTTCTCTTTTCCCCCTCTCTTTCCTCTTCTCTCTCTTCCTTCTCTTCCTCCTTTTTCTCTTCCGGGGTCTCCTTTTCCCCTTTTCCTCTTTTTTTTCCCTCTCTTCTCTCTCTCTTTTCTTCTCTTCCCCTTTTCTCTCTCCATCTCCTCTTCCCCCCCTCTTTTTCCCCTTCTTTTTCCTCTCCCCCTTTCTCTTCTCTTCCTCTCTCCTCCCCTCTTCCTTCTCTCTCTCCTCTCTCTTCTCTCTCCTCTCTCCCTTCCTCCTCTCTCCTCCCCCCCCCCCCCCCCGTCCCTTTTTCTCTCTCTCTCTCCCTCTCCCCTCCCCTCTCTTCTCTCCCCCTCTCTCCTCTCTCGCTCTCTCTCCCCCCTCTCTCTTTCTCTTCTTTTTTCTCTTTCTCTTTTTTAGTTCCCATTTTCCCTCTCCCCCCCCCCCCCCCCCCCCCCCCGCCTCTTTCTCCCCCCCCTCTCTCCAACCAGCCTTCCCTCTCTCTCCTTATCTCCTCCCCCCTCTCCCTTCCCTTCAATCCGCCTCTGTCTCCCTCCCCTTTTCCTTCTCCTTCTCCTTCTCCTTCTCTCTTTACCTCTCGCTTTCCCATTCCCTCTCCCTCTCGTAGTCCCTCCCCCTCCCACTCTCCCTCTCAGTCAATTTATTTAACTATCTATCTATCTATTTATCTACCTATCTATCTATCTATCTATCTATCTATCTATCCATCCCTTCCTCATCTCAAGTTGCTCCCAGCCTCCGTCAGTACAATAAAGAGGAACAGACATCGGAAAGCTCACTGTACCAGCGCTGACTAAGGGTGGGTAAGGGGGGTAGGGAGGGGTTAAGTGGGGGGGGGGTGTTAGAATTGTAGAGGAGGAAGTAGGGCGAGAGGGTGGAAGGAAGTTTGTAGAGGAAGAGGCAATGGATGGAAAGGGGTGGGTGGAGGGGAAGTGTGTGGAGAGACTTTGGTGGAGGGAAGGTCATTGAAAGAGGTGGGTGGAGGGAGGCCGTGGGAAAAGGTGGGAAGGGAGAGGAGGGAGGGAGTGAGGGAAATGAGCCGCGGGAATGGATGGGAAGAAGTGGGTGACGAAGTGGCTGGGAGAAAGGCAGATGGAGTGGAAGGAGAGAGGAGGAAGAAGAGGGGAGGAGAGGAATTAGAGGGAACGTGACAATTAGAATTTATGGGGAGGGAACATTAAGGGAAGTGTTTGTGGGTGTGTGTAAAGGAAGGGAGGGAACGAAGGGAAGATAAGGGCAATTAGAAGGTAGATGTGGGTAAATGATGTAAACACATTTGTTTTTGTGGCCTAAATGAGTTAATGCTTTTATGTGCTGGTGTGTTTGTATGATGAGGTGGAATATACTCACCGAAGCATACATATACATACACGTATTTGTATTTATGTGTATAGGGTTTATAGGAAGGTACGCCTGTACATCTCATGCCTGTTTGTTTGTGTGTGTGTGTGTGTGTGTGTGTGTGAGAGAGAGAGAGAGAGAGAGAGAGAGAGAGAGAGAGAGAGAGAGAAGAGAAGTGTGCGTGTGTGTGTGTGTGTGTGTGAAAGAGAGAGAGGGAGAGAGAGAGAGAGAGAGAGAGAGAGAGAGAGAGAGAGAGAGAGAGAGAGAGAGAGAGAGAGAGAATAGAGAGAGAGAGGAGAGAGAGAAGAGGAGAGAGAAGAGAAGAGAAGTGGTGTGTGTGTGTGTGAGGTGAGAGGAGAGAGAAAAGGAGAAATAGAAGTGTGTGTGTGTGCTCCTGTGTGTCCTTGTTATTCTTTTCAATGCAACGACCAACAGAAAAGTTGTCCACCTTTATTTTCTACCAAAAATAAGTGCACATGCGGGAAAAGAAATCCAGGGAAAATAACAGCGGAGAGGTTTGGCACAAGGAAAAAGGATGAAAAGGCTCCCCATCCATTGTCTTGCTGTGGCATATGAGGCCTCTCTCTCCCAGCTCTCAACCCCGGCTCAGTTTCCTAGCGTCTGATCAAGAAAACTCAGGACTGCTCTTATTCAAAAGAAAGGAAAATAAAAGAAAAAAGAAAAATATATATATATATATATTCCGAGTGTGTGTTTTCTTATTTTTATTTTCGTAGAGGTATACGTTAATGTGCCTGGCTGCGTTGTAATCCTAATACAAAATTATTTTATGGGATTACGGTAGTTAAATGTGGGTTTAGCTTCCGTAGATTTTATCGACAACTGGCAAAATTCGCGTTAGTATCGTAAACTATGTAATTATAGGTTTTATTGGTATTGTTGTTGCCATCTTTACTGTTATCGTTCGTATCACGACCACCAACACCACCTTCACCACAACCACGTACCAAGCACCAACCACCTACCCC
>NC_051395.1:45837604-45842604 GCF_015228065.2 Penaeus monodon | reverse complement strand
GACATCCGTATCGACACTCCCCCCCTCTCCCCCATTTCGACTACAGAGTTATTTAGGTAAAAGCCTTCGATAAAATTGAAAATAATGAATGGAAGACCGAAATAGGTTTTATTTTAGGAGGAGTTTTCAAAGTCGTTAGCTTTTTTTTCTTTTCTTTTCGACGAGCACTTTTGAAGATTTGGTTCTAAATATAAATACAGTAAGAATTTTGAGAGAACTGACTGAGAAATGAAATAAAAGATTATTAGTTAAAATGCATCTATGAATTATGTTATTGTTTAACAACAACAACAACAACAACAACAACTCTTGTTTTCTAACATCACTTTCTCTTTCTCTTGGCTTTTAAATATATTAACTGACAAAAAAGTTTAAACTTTTCAATATTATCATTTAGCAAACAGAAATAGAACCTCTTGTGTAGGTTAGAACCAGACATAAACTCAAACGAAAAACAAAAATATACAAAAAACTTTTTCCTAATAAACGGGCAAAAATTCACCTTCATCTTCATCCCACAATTTTTTTGGGGAGATAAAGCACAAACTTTGATACTCCAGTCTGATTAGCTAATACAGGCTATTTTGAGCCAATTACCCCACGAACTCCAAAACTCAAGGCAATATTTCTAAACCGACGTTATATCCATTACGAAAATAGACATAATTCATGGCTAACGTACCCTCCTCACCCACTCTCTCCCTCCCTCGTGAATTCACCAATGAGAAACAGCCGCGGTCTCGCCCGTGCTACGATAAATCGTGTTATTGTTGGTTGCATCTCGCTATTGTTCGCCGTTCCACGCCAAATCTCGTTATCGTTGTTTACATCTCGCCATTGTCCGCGTAATCTCGCCGTTTCTCGTCGCGAGGTGTGGAAGGAACGAGTCTTTTCGCCTGAAATAATGTCGTTTCTCCGAGGCACTGTGGGGGAAGAATTTACTACGTTCTCATATACACAGGAGCGGCTGCAGATGTCCGTGATGTATTTCCCTCCGGCGCTCCGTTGCAGCCCAGTAAGCTAACGCGGGATTTAATTCACTTTTAGAATTTATGTCTGAAAGGGATCGTGGGGGAAAAAAGGCTTCCCTCATTCATTCATAAACTACAAACGTCTCGGGCTTAATACCGTCTCTCATTCTTTCCTTAATGTTAATCTTGTTATATGATGATCAGTACTAAGTGGCTGGAAACCGCTTGTATATGTGTGTGTGTGTGTGTGTGTGTGTGTGTGTTGTGTGTGTGTGTGTGTGTGTGTGTGTGTGTGTGTGTGTGTATGTGTGTGTGTATGTGTGTGTGTGTGTGTGTGTGTGTGTGTGTGTGGTGTGTGTGTGTGTGTGTGTGTGTGTGTGTGTGTGTGTGTGTGTGCGCGCGCGAGTCAATGCATTCTTGCACGTTTACTTATGTGTTTACACAACTATATATACTCGTTATTTTCTTGCTTCTTTATTCTGCATTACTTTACACTCACTATCAATATCCCTCTTTCATCCACTCCTCTCCATTTCCTTTTCTTATCACAAATGTGACAGAGAGAGAGAGAGAGAGAGAGAGAGAGAGAGAGAGAGAAAGAGAAGAGAGAGATAGATAGATAGATAGATAGATAGATAGAGAGAGAGAGAGAGAGAGAGAGAGAGAGAGAGAGAGAGAGAGAGAGAGAGAGAAAGAGAGAGAGAGAGAGAGAGAGAGAAAGCAAGAGAGAGATAGACAGAGAGAGAGATAAAGAAATAAAGAAATAGACAGATAAATAGAGAGAGAGAGAGATTATCCACTACGTTACCCCCTAAAATAGTGTACGTTTTTTTTTTTTTTAACCAGACTCGGATCAACCTGATTCAGCGCGGAAATTCTCGGCTGAGGTCAATGTATGCGAGGTCAGGTGAGGGTAAAGAGGGGAGCTAAATTATTGCGAGGAAGCTGTCAATGCTCTTTATTTCCCCTCTCTTCTCTTCTTTCTTCTCTTCCTCTTTTCCTCTCACCTTTCTCTTCCTCTTCTTCCCCTCTTCCTTCCCTTCTTCTCTTCCTCTTTTCCTCTCTTCTTCCTTCTCTTCCTCTTCTACCTCTCTCCTTTCTCTTTCTCTTCTTCTCCTCTTCCTTCCCTTCCTCTTCTTCTCCTCTTCCTCTTTTCCTCTCTCCTTTCTCTTTCTCTTCTTCCCTTCCTCTTCTACCTCACTTCTTGCTCTTCCTCTTCTTCTCTTCCACTTCTACCTCTCTCCTTTCTACTCTTCCTTCGCTTCCTCTTCTACCTCTCTCCTCCTTTCTTCTTCCTCTACTTCCTTTCCTTTGCGTTTTTCTTCTTTGTTCACTCTTTCATACTATTTTCTTTATTTTGCATTACTCTTTCACTTTTTTCTAATGATTGTTGTCACTTATTTTTCTCGTTTTATTTTTCCTTCGACTCCGCTATCTTCCTCTTCCACACACACACACACACACACACACACACACACACACACACACACACACACACACACACACACACACAACAACAACAAACAATCCGAACACGCATATAAACACACATATATCTCTTACCTTTGCATGTGCAGAGGCAATCGCGCAACATACAACAGTCGTGGTTGTAGTCAGAAATCTCCCAAAATATGGTTCTTAAAATCCACGTTATATGTCGATCGATAACATCAATAGCATGAACCCTCCAACGCCATTTTCTAGGATCTCCTCCACCTCCACCTCCCCAACGCTTCTAGAGGTTCCCTCCCACTTTCTAGGATCCCTCCCACGCTCCTAGGATAAGCCCCCTCTTCTCGAGTCTTCTCTCTTGTTCCAGGATCCTCCTCCTCTCTAGAATCCTCCTTTCTTCTTGTAGGATCTTCCCCTCATTCTTCTAGGATCTTCTTCTCATTCTTTTAGGATCTTCTCATTGTTCTAGGATCTCACCCTTTCTTATAGGATCCTCACCCCACTCCTATGATGTCTCCCTCATTCTCTCTTCTAGGACCTGCCCCTTCTTCTAGGGTTTCCTATGCCTTCTTTCATCATCACCCCCCCCCTTTTCTATGACTCCTTCCCCTCTATTAGGTTCCCCTCCTCTTCTAGAGTCTCCCCCCTCCTCTTCTCGGGCTTCCCCCCTCCCCTGTGGTAATAACAGGTAAGGGTCCCATACGCTACACTTACCTGCTAATTACAATACACCTGTTCTTTGATGTTCCGACTTTGGCCTCTTTCCCTTCTTGTGTTGTTTTACCCTCAAGTTCAACGCTTGGTTTTCTTATCTTATTTGCTTTATTTTTTTATCATTATTATTATTTTTTTTTTTTGGGGGGGGGGGGTCATCGTTTTATATGCTGTGTTATCAAATTCTGGTTAATTTGTTCCCATCTACTTCTTTCCTTCGTTATCTTTCGTTTCCTGTCTTTGTTCTTTTATTCTTACTCCTGTTCTCTCCCCCCTCCTCTGTCTCCGTTATTATTCCCTTATCTTCTTTGTCTGCCTCAACAATCACACATCAAAAGAAAGGTCTTTTCTGCTTTTATCTCCCTCCGTCTCTCATCTCTTCCACGTTCCCTCTCCCATTTCTTTCTCACTCTTACAATCTCTTTCTCCTTTCTTCTATCCCTCCCCTCCTTTCCTCCCTCCTTCTTCCCTATAGTTCTCCATTCCCTCTTTTCCTCCCTTCCTCATTCTCAATCTCTCTTTCTCACCTTTCCCTTCCCTTCCTCCTTCTTTCTTCCCCTCTCTTTCCTTCCTCTCTCTCTTTCTCTCCCTTCTCCCTTTTCTCCATCCTTTATTCCATCCTTCCCACTTTTCCTCTCTCTATCTTCCTCTATTCGCTTTATCCAACAGAAAACGTCAAATGCATTATGTAAGCAACACATTTATTGTCTCACAAGCAAGCAAGCAACATTGCAACGGCACAATCAATGTCTCCCCCAGCTTGTTTTTGCTCAATCAACTTCACTAAGTGAGCTTAAGCTTTTCCCGGGTAGTTCTTGTTAAACTTGTTAGCTCGTAATTCAAATTAAGCTTTTTTCCCGACCTTGTTCTTGTTAAGTCAACTTTCAACTTTCAAATGAAGTTAAGCTTTTTTTTTAAGCTTGTTCCTGTTAAACCAGCTCTCGTTAACTTCCCGGAAAAGTATTAAACACGAAACACTGTCGAACGCGCAACGATTCCTTTTAAGCTATTGCATCCCATAAAACAACATCGTTACTTATGAAACCCTTCATAGAGGAACAAGACTGGTTCGCCTGTGCACCAAAAACAGATGATATAAAAACAAAAAGAAATAAATTAATAGATAAACAGAAAGACAGATAGGCGAAGCACACACACACACACACACACACACACACACCCCACACACACACACACACACACACACACACACACACACTGATTTATAATACCGCTCAAAACTGAATAAATATTTAAATAGAAACATAAATAAATGAAAAAAAAACATAGAGACAAAAAATAAATATATAAAAAAGGTAAACAATTACACACACACACACAAACACACGAATAAACATAAGTACACAAACGCATAAACAGAAAAACTAACAAACCACTCACACATGAAATCCACTCAGAAACCAAGAGTCAATGAAGTAAGCATGGGCGTCGGGCTAGCCTGTACCAGCTAGGCAGGCAGCCAGGCAGGCGGGCACCGAAGCTGCGACACGGTCGATAGTCTACACGCTGGAACTACACACAGCTGGAGACAATGAAACAGGGCGACGCAAACCCGTAGATTTTTGTATGCATACCCACGAGACTCAGACGTCAAGATTTTTGGGAGATATAGACCTGTGTGCGTTAAATATGTAACTGCGTATGTTTGGATGTTTGTGTGTGCTTGTGAAGGTTTGTTTTTTTGTGGGAGGGTGGGAGGGAGAGAGGGAGGAAGGGAAGAAAGGAAGGAGGGGGGAGGTAAAGAGGAAAAGAAGGAAAGGAAGGAAGGAAAAGAGAGAAGAAAGAAGAAAGGATGGAAAGAAAATGGAGGGATGGAAGTAGGAAGGAAAGAGGAAGGGGGAG
>NC_051395.1:45810104-45822604 GCF_015228065.2 Penaeus monodon | reverse complement strand
ACAGCCATGTGCGTGTGAGTGAGTGAGTGAGTGAGTGAGTGAGTGGTGTGTGTGTGTGTGTGTGTGTGTGTGTGTGAGTGAGTGTGTGTGTGTGTGTGTGTGTGTGTGTGTGTGTGTGTGTGTGTGTGTGTGCGTGTGCGTGTGCGTGTGCGTGTGCGTGTGCGTGTGCGTGTGCGTGTGCGTATACGTGTGTGTGTGTATGTGTATCAAAAAATAGAACCTAAACAAAAAAAAATAATAAACAAAACGGAAAAAAATACAAACAAGATAACGACCGAAGATACGAAAGAGAAACATACAAACGAATAAATACGAGAGAGAAAAAAAAAACACAAAAACAAAACAACAACAACAAAAACGAATAAAATAATAAGAATAAGGTCGAAGGCAAAAAAAAGGAATAAAAATGAAGAAGAAAAGCAATAGAAAAATGAAAAGAACAAAAGAAAAAAAAGATGAAAGACCCTTAGAGAAAGAACGTCACAGTAACAAGTCGCCGCTAAACTGGCACTGGCTCTAATCAGTGCCACAGGAGGGTGCCACGCGCTCTCAGAGGAGGGGAGGGGGGAGGGGGGAACGGAGGGGGGGGGAGTATTGACACTCCATCTCCCCGTCTGGCCCGATACTGGTCTGCCGATATTCCGATATATGGGAAGTGAGTGAGAGGGTCATTAGGTCCTCATAAACCCTTTCTCTCTCTCTCCTACTCCCTATTTCTTGCCTTTGTCCACTCCCCTTTTTGCTCTTTCTCTTCCCCAATCAGCTCCTCTCTTTTCTCTCTTTCTCTTCCTCCCTACTCCTTGCACCTTTCTTCTTCTCCTCTTTCGCCCTTTCTCTCTTGCCACATCTTTCTCCTTCTCCTCTTTCGCTCTTTCTCTCTTGCCACATCTTTCTCTTTTTTCGCCTTTCACCTCCTTTTCCTTCCACTTCACTTTCTTCCTCTATGTCTTTCACAATTTGTCTTTTTATTCTTTTATTTTCTTATCACACCTTCTGCTTCCTCTTTTCTCTTATTTTTTTTCTCCCCCTCTCCTTTCCCTCTTTCTCTCCTCCTATTCCATCCTCCGCTTCCTTCTTCTCATCACTTCCTTCCCTTTCTCCCCGTCACCTCTTCCTTCTCCCCACTCTTTCTATCTCCCTTATCACCTCTTTCTTCCTCTTCCCCCTTTCTCACTACTGCCCCTGCTATTTCTTTTCTCATTCTCCCTTTTTTATATCACCTCCCCCCTCTTTATCCCCCGCCACCCCTTCCTCTTCTCCACTCTTTCTATCTCCCTTATCATCTCTTTCTTCCTCTTCCCCCTCTATTCCTCCTTCCTATATGCCCAATTACTGTCAAGTTCGTTTATCTTCTTCCTTTGATAAACAACGGCATGGTAAGATAAATGTTTATGTTTGGGTTCGTGTGTGTGTTACCTGTTGCTTTTTTATCATTATCAGTAAAGTTCATATATACATAACCCTCGTTATAGTTTGCTGTCGTGATAAAACACTGCTGTTTGCAAATACCTTCGTTCTGATTTAGATCGTGAAATTAAGTAACGAATGTTCATATCGAATGCGCAATTGCACACGGAAAAAATTGTGTTTAATTGCTGAAGTGCTGAAATAAAGCAACGGCAGCAAAGTTCAAACTACATTATTTATCTGACGTTTTATTTCAAACACAAACAAACAAGACACCTATTTTCCCCGAATAAAAAGAAAGAAAAAAGAAATAATAAAAAAAAGTACGGGAGCTGAGAGAAGAAGCGAAAGAGGAATGGAGAGGAGGGGAAGAGGACAGGAATAGGGAAGGGGAGAGAAGAGGAGAATGAAGAGAGAAGGGGAGAGATGGGGGAAAGAACGTATGGAATGCCGAAAAAGAATACCAAAAAATATACTAAAGAAATGATAGTGACGATTATGAAAAGGAAATTATTATCATTTAATCTCGTTTTTATAAGTTACGAGAAAAAATACACAAGATAGCACCACAAAATATTAAACAAATAAACAGAATATGAAATAAATAGAACAAACTAACGAAAGAAAGGAATCCACACAGTAAAAATAAGAGAGGAGAGTCAAATCGTTTCCATAATGGGCTGTTCGCTGTATAATTCTGCTCTGTTCCATTTTTCGTTTCAGCTTTGTTCCACGTTTCCATTTAATCCAGAACTGTTCCATTCAATTCTGCACATTTTATAATGGTTCGATTTGTATTGATTTCAAGCCGCTATTCAACTGTTCATTTAAAAAATTCTCTTCGCTGCAATCAAACAAAAAAAATGGAAATAAAAAAAAGGGTTGGTAGTGGGAAAGGGGATGGCGGGTAAGGGGGGGAGGAGGGAGAAGGTGAAGAGGAGGGGGGAGGGGGAGGGGGAGAAGGTGGAGAGGAGGTAGAGAAAAGTAGAATAAGAGAAATAAAGAGAAGGGGACGAGGGAAAGGAGAGAAGGGAGATGGGAAGGGAGGAGAGAAGAGGAGGGGAAGAGGAAGGGGAAGGGGGAGGGGAAGAGGAGGGGGTAGGGGGAGGGAAGAGGAGGGGGTAGGGTGAATGGAAGAGGAGGGGTGGGGAGGAGGGAAGAGGAGGAGGATGGGGGGAGGGGAAGGAGAGAGCCAGGAGAAAAAATAAAAAAGGAGGAGAGATGGGGAGGAGAAGGGAGGGAGGAAAGGAAGAGGAGGAAATGGAAGGAGAAGGGGAGCGAAGTGCAGGAGAAAAGAGAAGAGGGAAGAGGGAGGAGAAAGTGAGAAAAGGGAGAGAAGGAAGAGAAGTGGAGGAGGAAAAGAAAAAAAGGATGAGAAGAAGAAGAAGAGGAGAAGAAGGAGGATAGAAGTGAAAGAAGAAGGGGACGGGAGGAAGGAGAATCAAGGAAAAGGGAAATTGAACGAATCGAACGGAGATTTCCGGAGTAAGAGGAAAAAGGGGCGGAAGCAGCGGTTAGTAGGGGAAGGGAAAGAAAAGGAAGAGAGGAAGGGAGACAGGAAGGGAGGAATGAGGAAGGGAGGGAAGGGAAAGGAAAGGAAGAGAGGAAGGGAGACAGGAAGGGAGGAATGAGGAAGGGAGGGAAAAGCGAGGAAGGAAGAGAGGAAGGAAGGAAGGAAAATAAGAAAGGGAGGGAAGAAGGGAGTGAGATATATAGAAAGAAAGAAATACGAAAGCTTGAGAAGAGATGAGAAAGAAAGAAGAGAGGAGGAGAAAGAGAGCGAAATCGAAATAAAGAGTCGAGTGTAAAATGTCGAGCATCTGAGCCCTTACTGCTCTTAAATCATGGAGAATCACCGCTCACTAAGACCAGCCGTTATCATGGCCTCCCATTCCCTTCATGGCTTAGCTTACACGCACGCACGCACGCACGCACACTCACACAATACACATAACACACGCACGTACATATACTTTCATACACATAAATACACACACACGCATACACATACACACACGCACGTACATGCACACACAAACACACACACACACACACACACACATATATTCATAAACACATGCACAACTCACACACATACGAACACGCACACTCACACACAAATACACACATAAATATATACAGGCACACTTATACATATGCCTGTCTGTCAGTCTGTCTGTCTGTCTGTCTGTCTGTCTGTCTGTCTGTCTGTATGTCTGCCTGTCTGTCTGCCTGCTGGCTGGCTGTCTGTCTGGCTGCTGGCTGGCTGGCTGGCTGGCTGGCTGGCTGGCTGGCTGGCTGGCTGGCTGGATGGATGGATGGATGGCTGGCTGGTGGCTGGCTGGATGGCTGGCTGGCTGGTTGTCTGTCTGTCTGTCATCCTGCCTGCCTGTCTCCCCCCCCCCCCTCTCTCTCTCTCTCTCTCTCTCTCTCTCTCTCTCTCTCTCTCTCTCTCTCTCTCTCTCTCTCTCTCTCTCTTTCTCTCTCTCATAATCCACCAACCTGCACTTTCCTCCCTAAACCACACAACAGACACTCACACACACACAAACTAACACACATTTTTATATATACCAGGTCCTTGGAGAGAAGATTGCAGCAGCTTTTAACAGATTGCTGCGATGGAGACGTTGGCGAATGGGGAGATGGGTGGAGAAGGGGGTGGGGAGGTGGAGAAGAGGGAGGGAGGGGGGAAAGAGAGGAGAAGAGGAAGGGGAAAGGGGTATTGGGAGATAGTGGGGGATGGGGAAGGGGAGAGGGGTGTTAGCATGGGGATGAAGAGGGAGGGGGGGAGAAAGGGGAATGGAAGTGGAGAAGGATGGAAGAAGGGGGTAGGAGGAGGCATGATAGATGTTGGAATAAGAGGAGGGGGGAGGGATGGGAAGAGGAGAAGAGGATGTGGTAGAAGGGGATAGAGGCGGTTGAGAAAAGAAGAATAGCTTGAGAGGAGAGAAGGAAGGAAAGAGAGGGGGGAGGGGTGACTAAGAAAAACGACGACGATTACCAATGAACAGACAACAAAACGAATAAAAGCAACAAAAGGAAATGAGATAAAAACGACAGGGAGAGAGAGAAAAAAAAAAGAGAGAAAAGCAAAGCAAAAAAAGAGTATCGAGTCTTTAACTGTTCCAATTTCGTTTTATCGCATCAGCGCCCGCTTTCCTCCGAGAGCCGCTCGAAAGGAAATTCATTTTAGAATGTTAAGCAGCGTAGAAATTCAAAGATTCGGCCGCCTCGCTCTGGAATGACATTGGAGCTTAACATTTTTACAAAGTACGAATTCTTTTAAAACTTCTGGTTCGTTGTTATGTATATATACGGTTTATGCATACGTAGATGCGCATGCATATACACATATACAGATAGACAGACTTTCATATATATATGTTTTTAAATAGATATGTATATAGGCTATTATGTATGTATTATGTAGGTAGGTATTACTTGAAACTGGAACGAAATGAAACATTTTCAATGATAAGAATTTACAAGGAAACGCAGGAGGAGGAAAGGTCAAAGATTCACTCGACCCGAGTTTAGACGAAGGTCAGATGTGACACCTACCACGTGTCACCTGCTTTGATCAGACCGAGTGTCAGGATCGCTATCGATCAAAAGGTCAAAGGTCAAACAGATGGAGAGATGGGAAGGGTGGGGAAGAGAGAGAGAGAGAGAGAGAGAGAGAGAGAGAGAGAGAGAGAGAGAGAGAGAGAGAGAGAGAGAGAGAGAGAGAGAGAAAGTACGACGATAAAGGAATTAGGAAAGAAAAAAGTGAAGAACAGACGAGATGAAAGAGCAACAAAAAAAAGTGAGAACCGAGAGAGAGAAAAAAAAAGACACTCGAAAAAGAAGAAGAAGAAGAAGAAGAAGAGAGAAAACCAAAGAAAGATCAGACAAGAAAAAAGAAAAGACATTCGAAGAAGAAGGAGAGAGAAAACCAAAGAAAAAACAGACAAGAAAAAAAGACACTCGAAGAAGAAGAGGAAGAAAAAGAATAAGAGGAAGAATAAGAAGAAGGACAAAAAACAAAGATAAACAAGATAAGAAATGAGAGAGATAGGCCGTCGATAGGGGTACGAAAGCCGGAATGAGAGAGAAAAGTAGAAAAAATTGGGTCAACAACAAATTTCGGACCAAAGAGGCTCTCACGGAGTACCGCCAAGGAGAAAAAAATATGGAAGAAAGAAGAGAGGGAGACAGGAAGACAAGGAGGGAGAGGGATGGAGGAGGAGGAAGAGGAGGAGGAGAGGAAGGAGGAGAGGGAGGGGGAGGAGTGGGAGAGGAGGAAGAGAGGAGAGGAGGAAAGATGAATGGAAGAGAGGAGAAAAGAGAAGGAGAAGGAGGGAGGAGAGAAGGAGGGAAGAGGGGAGGGAGGAGGAAAGAGAGAGAGAGAGAGAGAAGAAGAGAAAGAGGAGAAGAGAGAAGAGAAAGAGAAAGAAGAAGGAAGAGAGAGAGGAGAGAGAGAGAGAGGAGAGTGGAGAAGAGAGAGTAGGGAGCAGACGAGAAGCAAGAAGAGAAAAGAAATAAAATGAGCAGGGAAAAGGACAGAGGGAAACGAAAAATAATAGAAGAAGAAGAAAAAAGAAAAATAAAGAAATCTCAGGACTTCACTCTCTCTCTCCTCAACTTAGCTCATTCTAAGTATCCTTGCACCTGATAAGACGTTCACGACTTAAAGTTAGCGGAACTTCATGACCGAGTCAGAGCACGACTGGCGCTAAGAATGAAGAGCAAGTGATATGAAAATTTTCGTCTGGAAAGTTTCTAATATCCATTTAACGCGGGGAAGAAAGAGTGGAAAGAAAGGAGGGAGGAGGAGGAGGAAGAAAGGAGGGAGGAGGAGGTGGAAGAAAGGAGGGAGGAGGAGGTGGAAGAAAGGAGGGAGGAGGAGGTGAAGAAAGGAGGGAGGAGGAGGGGAGAAAGGAGGGAGGAGGAGGTGGGAGAAAGGAGAAGGAAGAGAGGAGGAGGAGGAGGAGGAGGAGGAGGAGGAGGAGGAGGAGGGAGGAAGAGGGGAAGAGGAAAAGAGAGGAAGAGAGGAGGAGGAAGAGGAGGAGGAGGAAGAGAGGAGGAGGAGAAGAGGAGGAGGAAGGGAGGAGAGGAGGAGAGGAGGAGGTAGAGGAAGAAGAGGAGGAAGAAGAGGAGGAGGAAGAGGAGGAGGAAGAAGAGGAGGAAGAAGAGGAGGATGAGGATGAGGATGAGGATGAGGAGGAGGAGGGGGAGGAGGAGAAGGAGGAGGAGGAAGAGGAGGAGGCAGAGGAAGAAGAAGAGGAGGAAGAGGAGGAGGGGAGCGAGTAGGAGCAGAAGCAGAATTAAGAGAAAGAAGGACAAAAAGAGGCTAAAAAGAAGAAGAGTAAATGAAAATGAAACAAATAAATAAAATGAAGACATAAAACAAGGAAACAAAGAAAATAAAGAAGAGTACAGGAAGTCAGAAAATAATAATAACAAGAATAATAAAAATAATACGGAAAAGAAGAAGGATAAAGGAACAAGAAAAATAATAGGTAAAAGAAATAGAAGAAAAGAAAAAAAAAAAAAAAAAAAAAGAAAAGAAAAAGAAAAAGAAAAAGAAGAAAAATAAAAAAAAAGAAAAAGGAAAAATAAGAAAAGAAAAAGAAGAAAAAGAAAATGAAAAAAAAAAAAAAAAAAAAAAAAAAATAAAAAAGAAGAAACAGGAAAAATAACAATACGAAGAAAAAGAAAGAAAAAAAAAAAAAAAAAAAGGAAGAGAAACGACCGGAATCTCATCATAAGTCAGCGAACCATTAGTTACCCCCCCCCCCCCCCCCGTGTGCTCTTGGCGCCGACCTTCAAGGAAATTTAAACCGAATTTTCACGTCTTAAGATATCCGCTTTTGCACTAGCGTCGTTCTCTGTTTTGGTCCTTTTTTGAAATTATCATTATCATTTTTCATTTTTTTTATTTATTTATTTATTTCATTGGTAAAAAAAAGGAAATAATTTTTTTTTAACGGTTATCAGTCAAAGAAAATGATTAAAAAAAAAATATACAGAATACATAACAAAAGCAAAAACAAATTACCTTGCTGGCCATTAGTCGGAAGAATTACACTGGAGGAGGGAGGGGAGGGGAGATTAAAGTTTAAGTTTAAAGTTTAAAGTTTGGTTTGGATTCCATTTGATACAATGGATATTCTTGGTGTGGCATACTGTCTGCTTGATTTTGCTCACGTGTGTCAGCTGCTGCTGACTCGACCGAACCGAGTCCTTGCCCGCCGTGGTGCCCAGCCACAGCAGTAACCTCCGGGCGACAGTTGCAACTTGTCGCGCCTGGGCGGGGCGCGAACCGCCGACCCCTCGGACGAGAGGCCGACACGTTACCACTGTACTAGCCTGGGAGAGGCTGTGGGGGAAGGGGGAGGGGGAAGGGAGGAAGTAGGGAGGACCGAAAGGGGGAAGGGGGAAGGGGGATGGGTAGGGATTGGCAGGGGGAGAGGTAGACAAGGGGGAGAGAGGGGGGGGGACGGATGAAAGTCAGGCAGGTAGTCTGGCAAGAACAGGTATGAAAACCAGGGGGAAAGGGAACAGCAGAAGCAGGGGAGAGAGGGAGGAAGGGAGAAGAGAGAAGCAGAGGCAGACGTGAAAGGGAGGCAGCGGGGAGAGAGAAGCAGAAGCAGAGGTGAGAGGGAGGCAGGGAGAAGAAAGAAGCAGAAGAGAGGGAGAGGACGAGAGAGAGCAGAGGGTGAGAGGGAGGCAGGGTAAAGAGACAAACAGAAGCAGAGGTGAGAGGGAGGCAGGGGGGGGTAGGGAGAAGCAGAAGCAGGGGTGAGCATCAGTTTCGCTCAAGAGGATAAACAAATGCTCAACCAGGGGATGTCCGTAAGCAGAACATGGAAATAAAAACCAAAGCATCAATATTACATCCGATTACTTTTAATAAAGCTTATGATATCATTAGCAAACAGATCATCGAATATTAATGCTTTAACCAATCACCTACTTGAAACATGGAATTAAATAAACGAGAAGTGTATATCAGCAAATAAATACTATCATAACCTATATTGCTATAAATAACTAGCATAAACAACCCGAAATATTTTCCCATTAATCTACACAATCATAAGTATCGATGTTTAAATGTTTAAGTTTAAATATCGATGATCACCAGAGATCAACATCCGTCATATTACAAATTTCGCCTTCATATAAAACGAAATTGGAAAATGAAAACAGCTTAAAAAAAAAAAAACTTCAATTATAGAGTTCAAATTTTGAGATTGGAGATTGCACATTATATAACGATCAAGTGGAAATTCGTAAATAGTTTTACGTGTAATGGAAAATCTGATTTTAGATTCATCTGTACGTCTATAACTTTCCTTTTTCATTAATACTAAATGCAAATTTTCTTTTGATCCGGCATGTGGCTGAGGGAGGAAGAGGGAGAGGGAGTGTGGGAGGGAGAAATGTGGGAGGGAGGAAGAGGGAGAAGGAGTGGGAGGAACAGGGAGTGTGGGAGGGAGAGGGAATGTGAGAATGGGGGAAAGAGGGAGAGCGAGGGAGGAAAGGAGAGAAAGTGGGAGAGAGAGAGAGAGAATAACACCGTTACCCTACCTCATATTTCATTTCTTCCAGCCTTCCCACTCTTCATCATTCCGTTCCTTCCTCCTCCTCCCTCTCCCTCCATCCTCCTCCCATCTAACCCCCCTGAAAGAAACTTAATTATTTATATAAACTACAAAGGAAATATGCCACACGGCCTCTGATCTATGGAGAGGAGAATAAAAGATTCCATAACTTAACTAAAAGAAGAAGAAGTAAAAAAAAAGGAATGAAAATACAAGCAATATAATATACCAATGAAAAGTTATCAACATAATTTTGAACAGGGGAAAACAGAAGCAACAAATCACACTAAAAATCAGCGACGTCAAAGTTATCGACGCAACAGAAATAGCTAATCACATCAATAAGTATTTTTCTGCTGTTGGATCAGAGCAGTCGATCACTGCAGCCATAATTTTGTGGACTTTCCCGGTGACAGAGTTTTAAATAACGAGCAAATTACAGAAGGTGAATTTATCAACAGTATCAAGCAATTGAAAAATTCCTCTCCAGGCAGGAATAAGATTTCACTGTTAATAATTAAACCCATCCTTCCAGAATTGGCTTCACCTTTGTTACATGTCATAAGCTCCTCTCTAGTTTCCGGGTTATTCTCCTAATGAACTCAAGCTTGCTTAAGTCCTACCTGTACCCAAGACAGGAGATAAGCACTTACCTTTAAAAAATTCAGTCTCAATTTTACCAGCAATTATACTCGAGAAAGTAATTTCTACCAAACTACTGTAGCATTTTCAAGATTCAAATATTATAACGCCATCTAAATTTGGTTTCGTTAATGGGAAACCCACAGGTACTGCCATTACTACTTTTACCAATGATGTGGACAGAGGCTGTAACAATTGAGAATTTGTATTATGCATATATCTATCTATCTATCTATCTATCTATATCTATATCTATCTATATATATATTTTTTCCTTTTTTTTACTTGATCCATAGACCAAAACCGGAACATCGTAGAATCAGGAATACGTCGCTCATTTTGTTTAAACCTTACCTTAGCAATAAAATGCAATATGTTATCTATGATAAGAAAGCCTCTTCCAAGCAATCAATAACGCATGCTGTACCACAAGGTTCCATTCCGGGCCCATGACACTGTATTCACTAGTTCCTTCTTAAAATTTGTAACGCATGAAGATGGCAGAAATAGCTATGCCTCGGGGCCCTCAATACATCATCTTATCATGAACTAGTAAAGATACAGAAATGGCTATTAATTAACAAATTAACTTTGAATACGGAAAAATCACATTTCGTAATTTTTAATAGAAATAAAGTAATTCCTAATAACCTCCCACAATAAAAAAATATATACCTTATGCAATTAAACGGGAAACCATTACTTAATGTTTAAGTCTCCATACAGATGAAAATCGTTCATGGAAAAACCATACTAACAAAATTCAAGCGAAAATTTACAGAGAATGTGCTATTTTATCCCATACCTGACTCATGGTAACTGTAAAAGCATTAACATCAATATAATATTAATATATCCTCATTTGTTCCATCGTATAGTGGTATGGGGAGGAACCCATACTACTTCTTTGCAACCACAATTAAAAGCAGAAATTAATGCCTTTAAATAATTTAAATAGAAAGATGAATGAAATCGAGCAATATTTCAGTTCACTTTTCGTGCTTACATCGATCTCCTCCCAACAGTACTATCTTCTTTACACAGAGAGTCAGTCTAAGAAATTATAATATTCCCTTCACATTTCCCTAAATAAAGAAATTTCTAAAATCATATATCATGTTATTAAGTCCCATAAAAAACACTTATTACTATTATTTCCCTGTATATACTTTTGTTTTGCATTCTAATTGCCAAAACTTGAGTACAGTTTTGTAAATTATTGTTATGCGTATGTGTACAGATGACTCTCACGGGGCACCTGAAGAGAGCTTACTCTTAAGATGCTCAGCCAATGCATCTTAATGTGCTTCTGTGTAATTCATACCTGTACATATTTTGGCTGAATAAATCATATGAATATGGATTTGAACCTCTCCTCCCACGCCCCCATCTCATCTCGCTCCCGATCCCACTCACTCTCCTCTCCCGGCATCTTTACCTTCACCTTCATCCCATCCACTACAGCCTCTCCTCTCCCCTTCCCATTCCTATCTCTCTCTCTCTCTCTCTCTCTCTCTCTCTCTCTCTCACCCGTCCCCCTTTCTCCCTCCCTTCTCTCTCACCCTACCCCCTTCCATTCCATATCCCTCCCTCTCTCTCCCTACCTCTCCCATCCCATCCCCTCCCTCTCTCTCACCCTCCCTACCCCACCCCATCCCCAACCTCCCCACCTCTCCGCTCCTCCTCGCTACCCATCCCCTCTCCCTTTCTCACCCTACCCACTCCCCCTCTCCCCCTCCCTGCCCCACCCCACACCCCCCATCTCCCCACCTCTCCTAGGATGATGATGGATAGAAGAGAGAGTCGGTGATAAACCTCCCGACCACAGATGGGGTTCGTGCAGCCGCAGCCCCACGCGGTATCGACGAGGGTTCGGAAGTAAATATGGGGTCTTGCGTGAACATAAAATAATAATAATAATAATGATAATCAAAAGGATAATGATAATAATGATGATAAAAAATGATGATGATGATGATAATAATAATAATGTGATAATGATGATAATAAAGATGCTGCTGCTGCTGTTGCTGCTGCTGCTGCTGATGATGATGATAATGATGATGATGATGATGATGATGATGATGATGATGATGATGATGATGATGATGATGATGATGATGATGATGATGATGATGATAAGAATAGTGATAATGATAATAAAGATAAAATAAAAAATAAAGATATACACACAAAGACGAGAACAAATACAGCTTTCACGGACGGATATTGAACAAATATAAGCAGGCACATTGTATGAATAAAAAATACTCGCGTTCAACACACTGATGAACAAAAAATGAAAGAAAGGCAGACGGGCAGATGTCTCAAATGGAAGGACGGAAAGAGATAGATAGATAGATAGATAGAGAGAGAGAGAGAGAGAGAGAGAGAGAGAGAGAGAGAGAGAGAGAGAGAGAGAGAGAGAGAGAGAGAGAGGAGAGGAAAGAGGAGAGAAATGGAAAGAGGACGAGAAAGAGAAATAGAAAGAAGCAAGAAGAAAGAAAAAGAAAAAAAAAAGAGAAAAAGACAAGAAAGAGAGAGAGAGAACACTGCAAAACAAAAACAAACTTCGGTCACTTGTTTACATCGGTTATACTCCGGGGGAAAACGAAATCGATAAATCTGGATCCATTTTTGAGGTGAATGCCAATGGATCAGACAAGGAGGTCGTATTTCTCTTCTAACAGGGTCCCTCAGTCAGTCACTCAGTCAACCCATTGATCTCTGTGACGTAACTCCCGCCCTCACGGAGGATAAGGAGCGTGTGGGCGGATTCAATATACGGGTCCATATGGCAGTGTTAGTTCATGTTAGTGTTAGCTTACGTACTGGAGGGAGGGAGGGAGGGAGAGGGGG
>NC_051395.1:45795104-45802604 GCF_015228065.2 Penaeus monodon | reverse complement strand
AGATTGGCAACTCCTAGGATGTTTCAAAAAATTATTGATAGTGTTAGTGTTGCTAAAAACAAAAGTGAACTTGATTTGGGGGTAATTATTCTGGAGGAGAGATTTTAGTTGTTTCTATTTCAAAGTTAATTTACCCATATATGGTAGTTTTACAAATCTGTGATCCTCTAACAGACGGTATAGTGTGCTTGGTAGATATTTATCACACAGGAATTATTTGTTATTTTATCAAAAATGTGTAATGGATATCATTTGTCACGAAGAAGTTTTTTAGAAACACCCATTTCATCGTGAAAAAGAAGCCCAATGCTACATAGGTTATAAGCTCTGGTGATGAGTGTTCTTAAGTCCAGTGCTCTAACCACTGGACCATAGCGGCATAGGTGTCAAGTGGGCTGCTTATGAAGAAAAATAACTACGGTGAAGCATTACGGAAAAACAGACACATTTACATAACGCTTTACCAAAATACTTACTGATACTTAACACAGTAAATACACGCGATTCAGAGTACTTACAACTAGATATAATCCAAGAAAAAACAACAAGAACAACAACAAAATAAAATTACCCAAGCGAATTTTAAAACCTATGAATAAATCAGACAGAACTGCACAAACAAGAGGCTGCAACGTCAGATCTGCAGCAGAGGTCATATGAGGTCAACCAGCAAATGAGGTTAGAGCCTTGAAAATGACAACAAGTAACTTGATCAAAAGATTTTCTCATCATCAAATATTGCGTGGGATTAAAGGTTTAATATAAATGGAAAGGTAAAGTGATGTTAAAGCGTATGAAAATGAATAAAAACAATATCACGTGATGATAAAGTTTATGCAGATAAATAATAATAATAATGATAAGATTTATATCAACAAATAAACTGGAATGAAAATACGAATGAAAACAATAATAAAAAAAATAAAATGCATGTAAGTAATTGTATAACGAAGAAAATTATGATAAACTTTCCACATACAAAGAATTGCAATGATAGAATTAATACAATTTAAGATGATAGAATGATAGAATGATAGAATTAATACAATGATAGAATTAATACAATTTAAGATTAAAAACGCTAATCCATGACCTTTCGGGAAAAACTACACTCCTCCTTAAGTGATGAAAAGAAAATAGTTTACGAAGTTCGTCTTTTCAATTCGAGTAATTGGAACCACGATAAAGAGGGTGGCTTCACGCTGTATGAAAATTAACGAAGAAATGTAACCAACATTACGAGAAAATGAATGACGTAAACTTGAATTAATTCTCACACGACACGAGGAAGGACTTGGTAGTACATAAGAGGTTCTTTTGTGAGACGACGATGATTAATTACGAAGGAGGGGGGGGGAGGGGGGAAGGGGGGAGGAGAGAATAGGAAAAGGGGAGGTGGTGGATGAAAGGGGGTGCAAAGAAAGGGGAGAGGGGAGAAGAAAGGGAGAGAAGGGGAAGATGAGACGGGGTGGAGAGAAGGGGGAGGGAGGGAGGGACGGAGGGAGGAGGGAAGGGGAAAAGGGGGGAAAAGTGGCAGGAAAGAGGAAGAAAAAGGGGGGGGGGGAGAAGGGAAAAAGAGGGTGAAGGAGAGAAAAGTCGGGGGATTGGGTTATAGGGTTGATGGCAAGAATAGAATTGCCGTGAGCGTGCCATGGGAGTGCCATGAGAATGCTACGGGTGGCAACACTTTCGACGGAGGAAGCCTTTCCCCCTCCCCTCCCTCCCCAACAAACCCTTCGTGTCTAGCACCCTTTACCTAACACCCGCCACCCCCCCTTTCCCCATACTCCCCTCCCCCCAACCTATCCTTCACAGCTACTCGTACCCTCTCCTATCCTCTCCTTCCCCCCCCTCCCCCTCTCCCCACTCCACCCACACCAGTACCCCAATACCCTCCCCCGCCCTCTACCCCCTCTCCTACCCTTCCTCTCTCGCCACCCACACCTACACACTCCCTCCTCCTCCTCCTCCTCCTCCTCTTCCCCCTCCTCCCTCTCCTCCTCCCCTCCTCTTCCGCCTTGCTCCCCTCCTTGCCTCCCTCCCTTACCTCCCTCCCTCCTCCCTACCTTGCCTCCCTCCTTACCTCCCTCCCTTCCTCCTCCAGCTCTCCGCTGTGTGCGTGTTACGTAAAGATTATCGACGTCAGAACAGAGTCCCTAAAATGGTGTTTAACATCACTAACTTTACCTTTAACAGTGAAAGAAGACGTTCGTGTGTTTATTTAAACTAGTTTACAAGAAAAAAAAAATAAATCGTTTTAAAATACGATTTATCATGAATGATGAGGGAGGGAGGGAGGGAAAGAGAGAGAGAGGAGAGAGAGAGAGAGAGAGAGAGAGAGAGAGAGAGAGAGAGAGAGAGAGAGAGAGAGAGAGAGAGAGAGAGAGAGAGAGAGAGAGAGAGAGAGAGAGGGGGAGAAAGAGAGGGAGAGAAAGAGAGAGAGAAGAAGGGAGAGAAGGAGAGAAGAGAGAGAGAGAGAGAGAGAGAGAGGAGAGAGAGAGAGAGAGAGAGAGAGAGAGAGAGAGAGAGAGAAAGAGAGAATAAGAGAGAGAGAATAAGAGAGAGAGAGAATAAGAGAGAAAGAAAATAAGAAAGAGATAAAAAGCAAGAACGCTAGAAAGATAAAAGAGAAAGAGAGAAACGGATAAAACAGAGACATAAATACAAACAAACAGACACAGAGAGAACAAACGCAAGAAAGACAGAAATCACAGAAAAACAAACAAACAAACAGACACAGAGAGAACAAACGCAAGAAAGACAGAAATCACAGAAAAACAAACAAACAAACAGACACAGAGAGAACAAACGCAAGAAAGACAGAAATCACATGAAAAAAACAAACAAACAAACGAACAAATAGATAAATAGATAAAAAGATAAGGCGAAGTGACTGTTGCACCGTTACGAGGTCGCGAATTTCGGGCGTGAGTCACGTGACCCTCAGACCACAGTCACGATCAATAACAGCGTCTGCTTGATCTTTTCCTTTTCGTGGCGAGTGGAACCTTAGTCGCTGTTTCTCTCCTCCTGTTCGCTTCATAGTTTTATTGTCTCTTCTTTCTCTTTCTTTTAATGCAGTCCATTTTTATTGTCTGATTTCTCTCTCTCTCTCTCTCTCTCTCTCTCTCTCTCTTTTCCTGCTGTTTGCTTCACTCTTTTATTATCCATTCTTTCTCTCTGTCTTTTCCTGCTATTCGCTTCACTCTTTTCATCTCTATTCTTTCTCTCTATTTCCCTGGTGTTCACATTTTTATTATCAATTCTTTATTCCTTCTTTTCTTGCTGGTCACTTCAGCCTTTCATTATTTATTCTTTCCTCGGTTACTGTTTTGTTCTCCTGCTTTTCGCTTTTTCTTTCTTTATTTTTTTTTTTCTTCTGATGCTCGTTTCGTCTTTTTTTTCTTTCTCTCTTTCCCTTTATTGCTGTTTTCCTTCCATAATCTGTTTTTCCTCTTTATCTCTGTTGTTGTCTTCTTCTCCTCTCATCTATTCTTTCTCTTTTCCCATTTTGTTACTTTCTTCTGCTTCTTCTTTTATTATCTATTATTATTTTTGTTCTTCTCCTCTATTGCTATTTTCTTCTGTTGTTTCTTTCTTTCTTTCCCTTATATTATCTATTCTTTCTCTTTTTTCCCTATTGCTGTTTTCTTCTGTTGTTCGCTTCTTCTTTTTTTATCATTTACTCTCTCTCTTTTTCCACGTTACACGATGAAACAGAAATAAAAATAATTGTTACTTTTCTCTCTCTTTCATAAGAAAGAAATAAGTGTGATTGTGAGCATGGAGAAAGGTGAGGGAAGGGGAGGGGGAGGGGGGGAGGGGGGGCAGGGTTATTTTTAGAGGGAGGGGGGGGTGAGGAAGGATTTATCTATTTATTGAAATTTCTCTGCCGCGTCTGCGTATTCAAAATGTTGCGATAGGGTGGGCCTCCAATTAACTTTTTTCTTTTTTTTAGGTTCATAAGGCGATGTTTGTGGATTTCCAGAATGCTTAATAATCAAAACAAGTAAAATGTTCCAGACATCAAGGATCATATAGCATTACGATAAAGTATTATGGCGAAAAGGGTAAAAACGAATTAGCAATTAGGATAAGTAGACAGATATAGGGGATGAAAAAGAGAAGGGAAAGGAAAGAGGGAGAAGAAGAGAAGGAAGAGGAAAGATAGAGAAGAGGAGAAGGAAAAGAAAAGAGAAAGAAGAAAAAAAGGAAAGAGAGAAAAGGAAAGACCAAGCAGAATTTGCTGAGGCGAGGGCTGAGAACCCCCTACGGGAGACCCCCTACCCTGGGCCTCAGGGTAGGGGTCAACAACAACGAGCAAAGGCTGGGGTGAAAACGGAGGTTGGGCTACTTATATCCCAAGCAAAAATGCCCTGTTGCTATGTCCAATGGAGCTATGTATACTATTTTTGAAGTTTATATTATTTTCATTATCATTATCCTTGTCATCATTCCTACTATGACTATTGTTTTTATTTCTGTTATTATTATCATTATCGATATTATTACTATCATTTATTATTATTATTACTATCATTATCATTATCATTATCGATATCATTATCATAATTGCTATAATCATTATCATCATCATTATTATCTTATTACTATCATCGTTATCATTACTATTCCTTTCAATATCATTTCCATCATCACTATCACAAGATAAGTATTATCATCATCATTCTTATCACGTTTATTTTCATTCCACGATCTTCATTATTTCCAAAAGCCATCTCACCTAATATATCTTTCCACCTTATTACTAAGACACTAAAAAGGAAATCGTTCATAACAACCTCAGGCAAATAATGTTCACAAGTAAAATATATCAATAAATATTCGTTCACAAAGAAGAACTGTAATCTGATATATTGCGTTTGCAGTTCAAACAATTACATGGTCAAAGTATATGCAAATAATATGTAACTGTCAGAGATATTATCTGAATTTCATAGATCATCCAATTTCAAACAAAATGACCCCGGTTTAAGGGATAAACCATCCCGTACTATAAATGAAAACCGTTGTCAGCTTAATTAGAAATAATTCCAATTTAACAAAATACGATCTCACAAGTTCACATTCACCGCCCCCCCCCCCACACACACCCGACCCCATTTCAAACAAGACGAAGCCCAATTTCACAGAAAATACCCCTAATTTTACTCAAGACGATTCCATTTTCTCAAGCAACGCCCTACCACCCTGCTCTCAACCATCCAAGAGGTTAAACAGACAACTATCTCCGGCATATGAAGGCCCGCCCACCCACCACGCCCACTTGTCTTTACATTGTTCTTACTCTTTCTCTCTCATGCTGTCTCCTTCTCTCTCTCTCTCTCTCTCTCTCTCTCTCTCTCTCTCTCTCTCTCTCTCTCTCTCTCTCTCTCTCTCTCTCTCTCTCTCTCTCTCTCTCTCTCTCTCTCTCTCTCTCTCTCTCCCTCGCCTCTTTCTTCACCCTTCACTTTTCCTCTTCTCTTCCCTCTCCCTCTCTTATCGCCCTTCACCTATTTCGCCTTCTCCTTCTCCCACTCTTTCCTCCTTCCTCCCGAAGCTTCCCTCTTGCCCAACTGGCACTCCGCCCCCCCCCTCCCAGTGCCACAGCATAGCAAGTCATCTACTCCCTACCTTGTGGAAATAGGAGGAGGAGGAAGTAAAGAGGAAGATATGAAGAGAATACATCAAAGAAGAAAGGGAAAGAAAGGTTGTGTGGAGGGAAAAAGGGTGAGAGGAAAAGGAGAAAGGAAAAGACAGAAAGGAACGAATGAAGGGAAGGAAAGAGAGGAAGAGAGGAAGAGAAGAGAAGAGAAGGGGAGGGGGACGGGAGGAAAGAAGGGAAGAGAAGGGGATGAGGTAAAGATAATAAAAAAAAGGAACGAAGAAAAAGAAAGCGGCCAGGAGAGAATGAAGGAAGAAGGAAAGAGAACGAAAGAAAAGAAAGGCAAGGAAAGGAAGAAATAAAGGAGAGAGAGGAAGAGAGGAAGAGAAGGATCAGAAATTGAACCGCTCCGTTTCCCCGCTGATTGAATATTCCGATGCCAATATTGATCATGAGAGCGTGAGTGATAGAGAGCCAGGGAGGGGATAGGGGTGGGGGTCGGGGTAGGGGTGGTGATAGGGATGGGGGTCGGGGTAGGGGTGGTGATAGGGATGGGGGTCGGGGTAGGGGTGGTGATAGGGGTGGGGGTCGGGGTAGGGGTGGTGATAGGGATGGGGGTCGGGGTAGGGTGGTGATAGGGGTGGGGGTCGGGGTAGGGGTGGTGATAGGGGTGGGGGTCGGGGTAGGGGTGGTGATAGGGATGGGGGTCGGGGTAGGGGTGGTGATAGGGGTGGGGGTCGGGGTAGGGGTGGTGATAGGGATGGGGGTCGGGGTAGGGGTGGTGATAGGGATGGGGGTCGGGGTAGGGGTGGTGATAGGGGTGGGGGTGGGAGAGGAATCGGGTGACGCTGGGCAGGAATGAGGATGGGGAAAGGGTAGCAGGGGGATAGGAGAGGAGAAGGGAATTGAGAGAGGGATAGAGGAGAGGTACTGGCATAGGATGACGATGAGGAATAGGCTAGGGGAAGAAGTGGGGGGTGGGGGTGGTAGGATGGGATGAGAGTGTAATGCGAAAAAGATAGCATGGATATGGGAATTGCAGAGATATGGATATGGGAAATGTGACGGGAGATGAGGATGACGATGGGGGGGGGGAGAGGAAGGGATGACGATGGGGGGGGTGGGGGTGGCATGGAAGAGTTAGGGAAATAGGAGAATAGACGGGAGGTAAAGAGTAACAGAGAGCCGAGGATGCACTTGGATATACACGACCTCAAAAGCCCACAGACAGCGCCAGATCAACCAAAATCCAACCTGACTATTGGGGCACAATATTTCAACCCAATAGTCATTTCCCCACCAGTTTACCTTATCATTTTCTTGCATGTTGGGACATGTTTATTATTCATAGTGTGGAAGACTTACCTATGAGTGCTATGTTGGGAGTATGTTGTTGCGTGTGAAGGATAGGTTAGTTTATTTGGAATAGAAGACACACACACACAAACGCACAGAGAGAGAGAGAAAGAGAAAGAGCGAGAGCGATATATATATATATATATATATATATATATATATATATATATATATAATATATATATATATATATATAAGAGAGAGAGAGAGAGAGAGAGAGAGAGAGAGAGAGAGAGAGAGAGAGAGAGAGAGAGAGAGAGAGGAAGGAGGAGGAGAAGACGAAAGAAAAAGGAATTGTTTTCCAGTGCCTTCAATAAAGAAACCGATGAAGCGCGCATACAAACAAGGACACAAACACATCAGCTTTCCTCGGTCGCAAAAACACATCAAAAAGTAGAAAAAAAATGCACAATTTTTGATCAAAGACTCCCTTCTCTCCCTCAATAAAAAAATGAATAAAATAAAAAAAGGAAAATTCTTTTACTTTGACTTAATTTTTTTTTTAAATGGACAATTTTTTTTTTACTTTTTCTTTTCTT
>NC_051395.1:45782604-45790104 GCF_015228065.2 Penaeus monodon | reverse complement strand
TTTCTCTCTCTCTCTCTCTCTCTCTCTCTCTCTCTCTCTCTCTCCCCCTCTCTCTCTCTCTCTCTCTCTCTCTCTCTCTCTCTCTCCTTTCTCTCTCTCTCTCTCTCTCTCTCTCTCTCTCTCTCTCAATCACTCACTCACTTGTCGTCTTTTTCTGTCTACACTCCCTTTTCGGTCTGTGTATGTTTGTGTATCTGTCTGTCTGCCTGTGTCTGTATGTCTGTGTCTGTCTGTCTGTGTCTGTCGGTCTGTGTCTGTTTGTCTATCTGTCTGTCTGTCTGTCTGTCTGTCTGTCTCTCTCTCTCTCTCTCTCTCTCTCTCTCTCTCTCTCTCTCTCTCTCTCTCTCTCTCTCTCTCTCTCTCTCTCTCCTCTCTCTCCTCTCCTCCCTCCCCACTCTCTCTCTCTCTCTCTCTCTCTCTCCTCTCTCTCCTCTCTCTCTCTCCCTCTCCCTCTCCCTCTCACACACACATTCCTTCCTGCATCTCTCCCTTTCTCTTATCTGTCTTCTCTCTTTGTGCCTATATTCTCTCTCTTCTACTCTCTCTCTCTTCTCTTCTTCTACCGTGTCTCTCTTCCCGTTGCGTCGCTTCTCTCCTCCCTGCCTGGTCGCGCTCTCCCGGTGCTCGTTGCTCTCGGTCTCTTTGTGTCTCTCTTTGGGGGGGCTAGGGTGACTTTGGGTGGGTCTCTCTCTCGTATCTTCCCTGGAAAAGGCTGCAAGGGGCTCTCGTTGGGCCCCGGTGTCACTGAACGGGGGGGAGGGGGTGCTCCCCTCATCTGTCCTACTCTCTACATCTCTTTCTCGTCTTATTTTCTCTGTCCACCCCCCACCTTGCTTTCTGAGCACATCTTTTTCCCCAAAGCTATTACTTTTTTCTTATGTAGGTTCCCTATATTACCTACGTTTCGTTCTTTCTCCTAATTTAATCGTTTAGTTACAGTATCTAGGGTAAAGAAGGGGCTTGGGGGTCTATGGGATAGGAGGGTAGGGTATGTAAGTACATGAAAAGGGTAGTGACAAGAGGGGGAGGGTATAGAGAGGTCTGGGTAGATGACTAGATGGAAGGGATGAGATGAAAGAGGGGGGTATCTTACATATGGTGCATTAAAATGACATATAATAATTCTTATCGTCGATTTTTTCTGTCATTCCCTCTATATATATCTTATATCTTCATTCTATCATATATCTTTCTATCTGTTATTTATTCCTCACTATATTATTAATATATCACTATTCTTTCTTCCTACATTTATTTTCTTCCGTTCCTATTTCCCTATATCTCCTCCTCTCCTCCTTCTCCTCTCTCTCTCTCTCTCTCTCTCTCTCTTCTATATACTATATATTATATCTATCTTCTATTCATATATCTTATTCTCTTCTATATCATTATATATATATATTATCTAGCACCTCTTCTCTTATCTATATCTATATTATATATATATATATTTATATATATATATATATATATATATTATATATATAATATATTATATATATATTATATATATATATATATATATATATATATATATATATATGTATATATATATATATATTTCTTTTTTCTATTTTCCCTTATCTCCTCCGTTCTCCTTCCTTCTCACCTCTCTCTCTCTCTCTCTCTCTCTCTCTCTCTCTCTCTCTCATCCCTCCTCCTCCCTCTCTCAACCCCTCCTCTTTTTCTCTCTCCCTCCTCCCTCTCTCAACCCCTCCTCTTTTTTCTCCTCATTCTCCCCCTCTCTCTATTTTCTCTCACATTCCGAAACACTAGTAAGTTCCTCTGCACTCATCCCTCCCGACAGATTCCATCAGCTTTTACAGTCCTTGTTAAACACTATCCGTTTAGTGCTGTGCTAAAAGGAGATGGGGGAAGGGGGGGGGAGGGATTTTACACAGACAAGGACACGGACACACACGCACGCACATAGACAGACACGGGTGCATATACACACAGACATACAGACACATATATACGCATAAACTCATATATATATTTTGAGACAATTTTTTTATTGATCTTTTTCTCTTCTTTTGCAATCATGATGACCCTATCTCTATCCACATAGATAAACTACATATATCTAGACAGATACTTTAATTTCTTTCTAACCAGTTGATTCCTTGGCCAGAAAAGATACCATTACGACTTTAAAAAATAATAACTGGGTTATGTTTTACGCAGAAACTGTGTTAGAGACTTTTATTTATTTATTTATTCATTTATCTATTTATTTATTCATCTTCAGGACCAGATTCTAACGCACGCTACGGAAACTTAAAGTGACTTAAAGTGTAAGAGGCCTGAATATATATATATCAGTTGATCTTCAACAGCCACGTGTTTACAGTGTAATGAAAATTAATTACAACAAATTTGCAGTAATAATGAAAAAAAAAATCTAAAATCATGTAGAAATTCAATATATATATATATATATATATATATATATATATATATATATATATATATATATATATATATATATATATATACACACACGAGCGACATGTAAGTCCTACTTGGTAAAATCTACGGCGTAAAAACACATTTCGGATACAATCCCACCAGCCGAGTGTTACAAGTTAATAAAAGCAAAATTAGAAACAAGAAAAAAAAATAAAATAAAGTGAGAGAAAACGAGTGAGGTGTGAGGGACTTAGGAAAAGTGTGAAAGAAAGTGAGGAAGTCAGGTAGATAGGTAGATAGATAGATAGATGGATAGACAAATAAAGAGATAGAAATAGCCAGAAAGACGTATAGAGAGACATGCAGAGGCAGACAGATAAATAAAAAGAGAGATAGACAGACAGAGGAAGAGAGAAAGTGGCAGATAATAGAAAAAGAGAGATGAGGTAGGTAGACAGAGAAAGAGAGAGATAAGTGATACATATTGAAAGAGAGGGAAGAGAATGATAATGAGAGAGAAGAAACAGATAAAGAGAAAAAAAGCGATAGATGAAGAAAGAGAAAGAAGGTAAAATAAAGAAAGAGAGAGAAGAAATAAGAAAGTAAAAAAAAAAAAAAAAAAGAAAGTGGCAATAACAAACATAAATAAAAGTAAATGGAAAAGAAAACACAGAACAAGTGATGTAAAGCGAAAAAATCCCAATTTAAGACCAAAGCGCCGCATGACAGAAAAAAGTACAATTAACAGACGCTCTAATAATCATGTATCATCCTTTCGTTCTCACTCTTTCTCTGTCTATCTTTCTCTCCCTCTCCTTCTCCCTCCTCTCCCTCTTTTTTCTTCTCCTCTTCCTTCCTTCTCCCTTTTCCCACTCTCTCCTCCATCTTCTTTTCCTTCCTTATCCCTTCCCTTTCCCATTTCCTCTCTGCCTCCCTTCCCTTCCCCACCCTCTGTCCTCTCTCCCTTTCTCCAGCTACTCCCTCTCACTCCCGTCCCTTCTCTCCCTCATCTGACTCCCTTAACCAACTCCCTCACACTCCCTCCTACTCCCTCCTCCATCTTCCTCTCCTCTTCCTCTCCCCTTCCTCCCTCCTCCAACTCCTTCGTCCACTCCCTTCCCCTCCCTTTCCTTCACCCTTTCCCTCCCTCCATCCTCCCCTATCCTTCCTTTTACTCCCTCCTCCCTCCCTCCCTCCCTCCCTCCCCCATTCCATCCCGCACTTCCATCCTTTTGTAAATTACCTCCCTCCCTCCCCCCCCTCCCCTCCCACCCACATGTAAATTGGGTCTTCTAGCCGATTCCCTAATTGCACAAGGGCTAATTAAACACCGACATGCTCTTCCTGGACTAATTAATAGTTGGAGCATAGAGATGAAACATGAGAGGCGGTCAAAGAGGGGGGGGGGACAAGAGGCGTATGAGTGGGGGGATGGGGTTGGGGGGAAGTGGTATGGGGTGGGGGATGGGGTGGAGGGATGGGGTGGGGGTGGGGGTGGGGATGGGGTGGAGAGATGGGGAAGGGGTGGGGATGAGGCAGGGGGAGGGGTGGAGGGATGGGGTGGGGGATGGGGAAGGGAATGGGGTGGGGGATGGGGTGGGGGGGAGTGGTATGGGGTGGGGATGGGGTTGGGGGAAGTAAAATGGGGTGGGGGGTGAGGTGGAGGGATGGGGTGGGGGATGGGGTGGGGATGGGTGGAGGGTGGGGTGGGGGTGGGATATGGGCAGAGGGTATTTTAAAGGAGATAAAAGAGGGAGGTGAGGAAGGGAGGAAGTTTGGGGGAGGGGGGAGGGGGGAGGGGGAGGGCGAGAGTAGAAGGATGGAAGGGAAGAGAGATGGCGATGATCAGAGTGATTGTAATAACGATAATAAGATAATAATGTTCTCTCTCTCTTTCTCGCTCTCATCTCTTCTCTTCTCTCTATGTCTCTCTCTCTCTCTCTCTCTCCCACACACACACACACACACACACACACACACACACACACACACACACACACACACACACACACACACATACATACACATACACACACACACATACACACACACACACACACACACACACACACACACACACACACACACACACACACACACACACACACCGTAGTTCCAGTTTAAACACAACACACGAAGAAAACTGTTTAAATATAACAACAACAAACTAGCTTTAGGAGTAACTGCGAAAAAAAATCAAGGTATATACATCATTAATGATACGGCAGCCCAGCATTATAAAACGGGGTCTGACCGAGAAACTTTAAAAATGATGGTTACGCGAAATGTGGAACGGGAGTTATGACTTGCTGTTAATCTCCTGGTGTTCATTTCATGTTTCTGGAAAGGGGTGAGGAGAGGAGAGGAGAGGAGAGGAGAGAGAGAGAGAGAGAGAGAGAGAGAGAGAGAGAGAGAGAGAGAGAGAGAGAGAGAGAGAGAGAGAGAGAGAGAGAATGAGGGAGGGAAGGAGGAGGGAGAAAAAGGGTGGAGGAGAGAGAGAGAGAGAGAAGAGAGAGAGAGAGAGGAGGAGAGAGAGAGAGAGAGAGAGAGAGAGAGAGAGAGAGAGAGAGAGAGAGAGAGAGAGAGAGAGAGAGGAAAGGAGGATCGGAGAGAGGTGAGGCAAAGTGGAGAGAAGAATACTCATACACTATCAAAAGACAACCCTCTCCCTCCCTCCCCACCCCACCCCCACCTCCACACAACGCAATGAAACCATACAGAATACGTACCCCCTCCTTCCAACTCTCCCTCTCCCCCCCACATAACCCTCCCCCCCCCTCTAGTCTTCTCCCTCTCACCTCAACAAAACATCACAAAACCGAGGTCAGCGTCAGCGAAACCCTGTATCCGAAACCTATAAACGGACCGAAATCCTGTATTCGAAATCCTGCAACGGACCGAAATCGTATTTTCGAAATCCTGAAATGGACCGAAATCCTGTATTCGAAATCCTGCAACGGACCGAAATCCTGTATTCGAAATCCTGCAACGGACCGAAATCCTGTATTCGAAATCCTGCAACGGACCGAAATCCTGTATTCGAAATCCTGCAACGGACCGAAATCCTGTATTCGAAATCCTGCAACGGACCGAAATCCTGTATTCGAAATCCTGCAACGGACCGAAATCCTGTATTCGAAATCCTGCAACGGTCTCAAATACTGCACCGGAAACCCTCAAACGGCCTCAGATATACAAACTGAAACCCTAAAACGGCATCAAATCTTATTGGCCAATCCGATATTCTCAAACAGATTCAAATACCAGAACGGAAATCCTCAAACGGTCTAAAATATCTTAACCCCAATTCTGAAAACAGCTCAAGATATCCAAAACCAGCCTATATTATCTTAACGGAAACCCTCTACCAGTCTAAGATTATCTTAACGGAAATCCTTCAGCAGCCTAAGATAACTTAACCCAACATCCTCAGTCATCCTAAGATATCTTAACCCTAAATCCACAAATATCCTCAATAATATCACCCCCCCATATCCTTAAACGGACCAAAATTATCTTAACCGAAATTCTCCCTTGGGATTAAGATAATCAAACCCAATTCGGACTTCCGGTTTTCGGCAATACAGCAGAGACCCTGATTAACTGAATCATTAACATGCGTATTGAGTATTAATATTAATTATTCATATCCCGACAAAACCACTTGTTAACGGGAGTGCTTGACCTGGCTTGCCTCTGGTTCCGTTTTCTTGTTCGCTAAGATAATAATCGCACTTGACGAAGGATAATATGCATGAAACTATCTTTTTTTTTAATAGACTTATCTAGAAGTGAACTGAAGAAATGCGAGAGAGGGAGGGAGAGAGAGAGAGAGAGAGAGAGAGAGAGAGAGAGAGAGAGAGAGAGAGAGAGAGAGAGAGAGAGAGAGAGAGAGAGAGAGAGAAACATACATGCATATACATATATAGGAGTATGCATATCATATCCATATTTATATCAGTATCTTTTTATATGTATATTCATCCAATCATTCCTCTATCTATCTATCTATGTGTGTGTGTGTGTGTGTGTGTGTGTGTGTGTGTGTGTGTGTGTGTGTGTGTGTGTGTGTGTGTGTGTGTGTGTGTGTGTGTTTTGTTGTGTGTGCCCCCCAATTTGTGTGTCTGTCTATTTGTCTGTTTGTGTGTGTGTGTGTATGTGTATCTGTCTGTTTATCTGCCTGGCTGCCTGGCTGCCTGTCTGCCTGCTTGCCTGCCTGCCAATCTGTCTGTCTGCCTGTCTGTCTGTCTGTTTATACCCGGTATAATGATAAATACATTGATAAAGAGAAAGAAAATATATAAATAACTATATAAATTCACTATCAAATCTTTCCACATTAATACCAACCCCCTCCCCCTCCACCGCAAAAAACAACAACTTATCAAGCTTAAAAATAAACAAATAAACACACACACACACAAACAAACAAACAAACAAAAAGCTTCTAACCACTTCGACAGCCGTGTATGTGTGGGGGGGGGGGTTGTTGGCAGTACGGATAATGACTGAAACGGATTGGCACCGAATGAGGTGTTAATTGCCGTTGATTGGGCGAGGGTGATCATTAGTTAATGAGAATTTGCGTTGGCGTGGCTGCGACGATGATCATGGCCTTGGTTGGTGGTGAAGTAGGGGGGGGGAGGGGGGTTAAGGGGGGTAGGGGGAGTATGGTACTTCGTGTCAGGAATCAGAAGTCACTTATTTTTTTTTCTCGCTCTCTCTTTATTTCTTTCTCTCTCTCCCTCTTTTTCCTCCTCTTCTCTCCTCTCTCCCTCCCTCTCTCTCCTCCCCTCTCCTTCTCTCTCCCTTCCTCTCCTCCTCCCTCTCTCTCCCCTCTCCCTCCCCCTCCTCCCTATCACAACAGACCTTCCCGTCATTTCTGAACTTCTTTCTTTATTATTCTTCTGCCTTATATCAAGGTAGATTACAAAAATCCCAACTGAATGCAGTCTAGCAAGATACCTTTGCAATTCTGATCTACAACCAATTCTGATCTACAACCAAGTTCACAAAAGCGAGGTTCAAGTTGTGGCCAAAAGCAAATAAAAAAAGATTGATAACAACAATCTTAAAAACAAAATAGAT
>NC_051395.1:45755104-45762604 GCF_015228065.2 Penaeus monodon | reverse complement strand
TCCACGTTATGCTAGCACTCACAGATATATGTTTTTGAAATTGATCGCTTAGGTAATATTCCAGGTTCCATTCCCATGAACAATTCTTCATCGTCTGTTTGTATTTCTCAACATTACCTAACACTAAACTGGTAGAGGAATTTGCTGTAACCATACTGGATGACACGGTGTTTGCAGGTGTCAAATACCATATTCCAGATACAACTCTATTTGAACAAGTTTTCTATTCCTTTTTCGAAATTCGTACTTACCCTCATTTTGTTATCACTTCAGGATTTGTTCATCCGCTTACATTTGATCCCAGAAAGCTAATAATAAATAATAAACATAACTGGTACAAAGATTGCTCCTTGCGGTAGTCCACAATTACTTCTCCCCATTTACTGCTTACCTTAAATACTGTACTCACGTCCCTTTCATACAAAAAAGCCCACGTCATTCCAGGACTTTACCTTCAACCCCCGCAAATGTGTTACAGATTCTCTTACGGCCTACAGTGTGCTGCTTAGTCAAATCGCTCGTTAAATTCTAAGTCCTGTATATACAAGCTACATTTGCCGAATCGCAGTAGCAATATATCAGCAATTCTATCGTAAAAAACGACGCATGATCGACCTCCCTACTATCTAAACTGCTTGTGAGATACCACGTGAAGTTTCGTAAGTAGTCTGACCCACCATTTTCTGTTTTCTTCAGCAGTCTGTACATTGTTATGATCAGTGGTACTTGTGTATAGGTATGGATTTACTTATTCCCTCTCTTATATAGACGGTATTTGCTCTTTATTTGTTATTTCCCCTTTCCTCAGCGAGCTACGGAATATGAAATAGTAAATAGTGAGTGACGTCTTCGGCATCCTTTAAGAATCGAAACAGAGATACCACACTCGCTCCTCCGCCTTTCATCTGGTCTAACGAATTTAATTCCTCTTATTTTCCTGAACGTGATGTTATAAGTAATACTGAGTCACGGTAGCGAGGTTTCTTTCCATTTCAAAGCAGGTGTCTTGAACGAAGCCTGATTGGATTTTTTTCATTAAAAATCTCATGCGTTTTATCCTTTTTTTTTCTTTTTTTCTTTGCTTTAGATAATGACAACAAATGTATCTTTTGCTTTTAGTCTTACTATTTATGAATATGAAGAAGATAGGTTTTTGTGATGCGTATGGTTAAAGTGTGTGTGTGTGGGGGGGCATGTGCTAAGGGGAAGGTGTGTGTGTGTGTGTGTGTGTGTGTGTGTGTGTGTGTGTGTGTGTGTGTGTGTGTGTGTGTGTGTGTGTGTGTGTGTGTGTGCGTGTAGGATGTGTGTGTGTGTTTGTTTACATGTGTATGTTTGTGTGCGTATGTATGTATGTATGTTTGTTTGTTTGTGTGTGATTTTATTTTTTTTTTCAACTGGTGAATACTGAGGTGCAATTTTGAATGCCAGATGAAATCAAAAGAAGTAAAAGTAAAGGGAAAATTTACGAAAAAAAAGTCTGAAAGGAACAAAACGAAGAGTGAGAAAAACTGGGAGGGTTAAGATGATGAGAAGGAGGCAGAGACGGAGAAGAAGAAAGCGAAGAAAAATAGAATATAAAGTGAAGCAGAAGAAGAAGAAGAAGAAGGGGAAGAAAAGAAGGGAGTGCAATATAAGAAAGATGAATAAAGACGAAGCGGAGAAATAAACGCAGAAAGAAACAGCAAAACATTATCCTTTGTTTTGTTGTTTCGAACTGCGTTTATTAAAAAAAAAAAAAAAAAAAAAAAAAAAAAAAAAAAAAAAAAAAAAAAAAAAGACGCAGAAACAAGAAAAGAAAAGAAAAGAAAAGAAAAGAAAAAAGTGCCTCCCCTGCCAACAGCTGCATTATAAAACGCACATCGTTAACAGACGCCATAACGCCCTCGATTGTGCGAACATTATCCCGACTGAGTGTCCTTCACTACACTTCTTGCAATTATTATTTTTTTCTCTCTCATTCTCGCTTTTCCTCTCCATTCTCTTATTTATTGTGCGTTTATGTGTTATTATTATTTATTCATACATGTTTTTTTTTTTTTTTTTTCATTCTCTTATTTATTACTTGTCATTACTGTTTATTTATTAGTATTTGTTTTTATCATTGTTTTCTCTCGATTCTTTTAATTATTTTGTATTTATACTACTATTATTTTTGATGACTATTTGTTATTTCATTATCATTGTCTTCTCTCCATTCCCTTATTTATTTTCATTTATATATTATCATTTATTTATTACTGTATGTTTCTTTATTATTGTATTTTCTCGTCTCTTTTTTATCATTTATTTGTTTAGTATTATTTACTTTGCTCCACTCATCATCATTATCATTACTCTCTCTTCAATTATCACTTTTATTCACTTATCTATCATCATCCTCTTCTTATACTTATCATTATTTATTCATTTATCACTATATATTTTCTATTATCAATCTCCTCTTTTAATTCTCGATTATTTTACGCAAAACATTTATTTACCTCATTAGACCACCGAACTGGCATCTGATTCTGGCATAACGAGCGCAAACTCTTTTTGTCCTTCCCGCCAACGAGCGTAAATGAGACTCGCTTAATCGTGTTTTTTTTCGAAATCGAACGCTAAATCAGGGTTTCGTAACCAGTAAGAGCGCGGGAACTGATCAGTCTGACTCGTACAAGGTCTCTGCAAAATATCTGTTTATCTCTCGTATCTACAGAAGAGACAGAATGCCCCGGATGACAGGTTATAGTTGCCCAAAACCGGCGCCCACTGTCTTTCCTTTTTCACCCGGGCCCACACTTTCTCTTCTGGACATCGGATTTAAATACATTGATTCCTCTTTAAGCTTCATATTAGTTATCATTATTACTATTATTATTTTTATATATTCTTTATATTTTCTTTCGCATTCCTTATATAAAGTTCGCAGTAATTAATTTTATTTTACCACAATTTTCAGCTATATTATTCCTTTTACTATCACCAACACCAATATATATATACATAGTAATACTTCAGATTTTTCGTGGAAAACACAGTCCCCAAAATTCGTTGATATTCTGTCATTTTTTGCGAAGCTGATGAAACCGTGCTGGCCTATCCCATATGTGCGCGAATGTTGCCTGTATAAAAAAAATGTTTCAGTGAACTCACACACACATATTTGCTTTTAATGTTTGTGTCTGAGTTTGCGTACACGTTTCTATGTGTGTGTGTGTGTGTGTGTGTGTGTTTAAGTGTATGTGCGTGTGTGTGTGTGTGTGTGTGTGTGTGTGTGCGTGCGTGCGTGCGTGTGTGTGTGTGTGTGTGTGTGTGTGCGTGTGTGCGTGCGTGCATGTGTGTGTTTAAGTGTGTGTGTGCATGTCTGTTTGCGTACGCGTTCGTGCACGCGAGACGCGTGTATACGTGTCTCCTTCCACCTACACACACACACACACACACACACACGATACCCCATAAAATAAAGCTACTCATCCACCTTCCTCTTACATTACTCCCCCCCCCTTCTCCTTCCCTACAACCCAAACGTCAGCAAAATGAAAGCATCCTCGCTGACATCCCTTCCAGCAACACAATCAATAGCAGTGTCAGCTTCCCTAATCCGAACTTTGAGCTCGTCAGCCGAAACGGGCCATCCGACCGCAGACCTTGAGTTCCGTTTTCGTCGCCGTCAGCTGCTTTGGGCCTGATAACGTGGTCGATATTTTTTGTTTATCCTACATTATCATTATCATTACCTTTCTTTTTTTTTTTTTTTTTTTCAGGCGGTGTATATTGTGAAAAGTTTATGGAGTGTTATTAAATGTCGTTTTCGTTCTTTTCAGGTGTTATATTCCTCTATTTTACTTTCTCCCTCTCTCTCTCTCTTTCTCCCTCCCCCTCTCTCTCTCTCTCTCTCTCTCTCTCTCTTTCTCCCTCTCCCTTTCCTTCTCCCTCTCTCTATCCTTCTCCCTTTCCCTCTCCCTCTCATTACCTTCCTCCTCCTTTCTCTTCTATTTAATCTCCCTTTATTATCTCTCTCCCTGCTCTCCCCCCCCTCTCTCTCCTTCTCTTATCTCAAACCACACAAGCTTTTTCTTCTTATCAGTGCCTGCCTTTTACCCCCCTTTCATTTTTCTATCCTCCCTCAATTCCTATTAGTGCAAAAGATATAAAATAAGCAAATAGATAAACAGATAACAAGATAAAATATGCAAATATGATAAGTAAATGAATTGAGTATATGTATAAATGATATGAATACAAATCAATACAGTAAAAACAAACAAAAGTAAATGAAATAAATAAATCATAAAGATAAAAGGAATATGTCGGGAAAAAGAAAGTTTGATATTATCGGGCACATTAATCGAACCATACAAAATCGCGACGTTCTCTCGTGCGCAAAAATCGAACATCTTTATATCGAATTTCCCCCCCCCCCAAAAAAAAAAAAAAAAAAAAAAAAATCCATTTCATTTCCAGCCCATCATGTAGGCGCCTCTTTTTGCCCATCCCGGTGACACACGCCCACTTATGGTATCAATGACACACGCCTACACACAGGATTCTCAATTTAACACTCTACCCCTTTAGTCCGTAACGGGTGCGTTCTTGTCTGCCTGTGTGTCTGCCTTTTAGTCTGTCTCTCTTTTGTTCAGTCTATCTGCCAGTCTGTCTTCTGTCTCTCTTTCGGTCACTCTATCTGCCTATCTGTTTGTCTCTTGGCCAATCTGTCTGTCTGTCTCTCTTTCGGTCACTCTATCTGCCTATCTGTTTGTCTCTTGGCCAATCTGTCTGTAGGTCTCTCTCGGTCAGTCCATTTGTCTGTCTGCCCGTCTCTCGGTTAATTTGTCTGTCTCTCTGTCTCTCTTTCGGTCAAACTGTGTCTGTCTCTTTATCTGTCTGTTTGTCGTTCGGTCCATTACACCCTATCATTCGCTCTCTCTCTCTTTCTATCTCTCTACCTCTATCTCTTTCTGTTTTTTTTTAAATTACCGTTTCTATTTATCTCGCGTTCGAAACTTTTCCTGTATTTGACTTATCTTTACCATCATAATCGCTTGTATTACCATTACTATCAATATTTCTACCTTCCCTAATGTCAATTTTGTCACCAATCTCATCATAATTATAATTAACCGGTTACTAATCATTCTTACCATCAACATTACCGTCATCAGTTATCACGTCTAACGTTACTACTACCGTCATTATCATCATAATCTGTTTCATTATCATTACTGATCTTATACCTTGTAGCAAATTCTCAAAAGGTAGATAATTTTACAGCATGTATTTCTAAAGACCATAATGTCATCGATAATAGGCGCTAATAACAATAAAAACGGGATCAAAGTGCCACATGAAAAACATTTTGACATGATTTAACACAACAACAAAGGATGAAAAGATACATGATATTATTATACGTGTTAAACATTTTACATGAAAAAAAAGAAAGTGGAAAAATAGAAACAAATAAACAAAAGTATATATATATATATGCATATATATATATATATAATATATATATATATATATATATGCATATATATATATAATATATATATATATATGCATATATATATATATATATAAATATATATATATATATATATATATATATATATAAATATATATATATATATATATATATATATATATATATATATATATATATATATATATATATATATATATATATATATATATATATATATATATATATATATACACACACACACACACGCATCTCATTTTTACATAATAAGCATTTTGCATAAAAAAAATAAAACAGAACGTGATGCAAAACATCTACATTCATTACAAACATTTTCCAAAATCACTGAATCGAAAACAACTATTTGATGAACTCATGCTTCTTAGGGCGTAAATAAAAGGACGTAAAAAATCATATAACAATATTCTGGTGTAACACAACTTACCATAACAAAAAAAAAAAAAAATGAAATGATAATAAAACACTTAAATAGAGAGAGAAAATAATCATATTCCTGTCTATAGTTTAATTCAAGTTTTAACACGTACATAAGTTAAATATTATATATGCTAAAAATGTCAGAGGTTGTATATAATATATCTCTCAGGATAAATATAAACATGGAAATTTATGCTTTGAGGAAATATATTTGTATGTTTGAGAGAACATGAATATTGTTTTGCGCTTACTACAGCATATAAAAACGCAAAAAAGATAAAACAAAACGCAAAGGTGTCTGTGACTAATATTTCATATTATCATCGGTATCCTTAGCAGTAGTAGTACTATAAGTAGAAGTAGTAGTAGTAGTAGTAGTAGTAGACGTTGGTGTTAGAACTAGTAGCAGTTATATTATTATTGTTATTATTATTATTATTAGTAGTAGTAGTAGTAGACGTTGTTGGTGTTAGAACTAGTAGCAGTTATATTATTATCATTATTATTATTATTAGTAGTAGTAATATTAGTAGTAGCAGTAGTCGTAATTGTAGCAGTAGCAGTAGCCCCTTCCCCCTCCTCTCGCCCCTCCCTTCGCCAACCTTTCCTACCCCTTTCCCTTCCTCCCCCATCTCCCCCTACCTTCTCCTTCATACTCTCTTCCTCTTCCTTCCTTTTCCTCCCACCGTCCTTCCCCCTTTTCTCCCCCACCTCCAACTTCTCCACTTCCCTCTCCTTATGTCCTTCAAACATCCTTTTCTCCCCCTTCTTTCCCTCTTCCCCACTCCCTTCTCCTTTCCTTAAAAGCTCACCGACCTCTCCCTCCCACTCCCCTCCTCTTCTCCTCCCCCTCCCCTTAGAACTCCCTTCCTCCTTACCCCCTCTTTCTCCCCTCTCCCTCCCACCCCCTTCATATCCCCCTTCTCCCATCCCCACCCTTTCATTTCCCCACCTCGCTCATTCCCCATCTCCCATTCCACCCCCTTCCCCCTCTCAATTCCCCACCTCCCTTTCGCCCTTCCCCCTTTCTCCTCTTCCTACATACTCCCCCTCCCCTCCCCTCCCCTCCCCCCCCTCCCCCCCCTCCCACACCCCCGAATGAAGCGCAGATCCCACTTAAAGATGCAGGACCGCCCCCCGCGCCTTCACACAGCTGGACGAAGCCCCGGATGCCCGCATTCCCACAGAAGGAGAGGGAGAGGGAGCGGGAGGGAGGGAGAGAGGGAGGGAGAGGGAGAGGGAGCGAGAGGGAGAGGGAGCGAGAGGGAACGGGACGGAGAGGGAGCGAGAGGGAGAGGGAGCGGGAGGGAGGAGGAGCGAGAGGGAGAGGGAACGGGACGGAGAGGGAGCGGGAGGGAGGAGGAGCGAGAGGGAGAGGGAGCGGGAGGGAGAGGAGGGAGAGGGAACGGGAGGGAGAGGGAGCGAGAGGGAGGAGGGAGGGGAGAGTGGGAGAGGGAGCGAGGAGGAGAGGGAGCGAGAGGGAGAGGGGAGCGGGAGGGAGAAGGAGCGAGAGGGAGAGGGAGAAGGAGCGAGAGGGAGAGGGAGAGGAGGAGAGGGAGAGGGAGGGAGAGGGAGGGAGAAGGAGCGAGAGGGAGAGG
>NC_051395.1:45742604-45750104 GCF_015228065.2 Penaeus monodon | reverse complement strand
GGGATCGATTTAAGTTATTAAATGAAGTTTATATTAGTGATGAAACCTTAGGTAACGGCACAGAACTAAATATTTTCTTATATGAAATCAAATCTTATGAACATATATGCTAATAGCTATGGTCAAACAGAGAATATACTGAACTAAAATAAAACAAAACAACAAGGACCCCACTAAAACCAACATTAGTGAAGATGATGATGATGATGATGATGATGGCGATGGCGAAGATGACGGTGATGATGCTGATGTGATGCTGATGTAATGATGATGATGATGATGATGATGATGATGATGATGATGATGATGATGATGATGATGATGATGATGATGACGACGTTGACGTTGACGATGACGAAAAAAAAACTATATTGATGATGACCATGATAATACTTATAATAACAACAATAATGATGATAACAACAACAATAATAACTTCGACGAGAATAACAGGCGGTAACGAACGCTCTCTCTAACTTCACGATGAGCAGGTCTTTAAGATCAGCAATAAGAATGTACCAATACCATAAACAAAGAAAAAAGGAGGTGTTTCGCCCAGGTAACGACAGGATGGTTCTTCTGCCTGTCTGTTTCTGTCTGTCTGTCTGTCTCTTTCTTTCTTTCTTTCTTTCTCTCTCTCTCTCTTTCTCTCTCTCTCTCTCTATCTCTCTCTCTCTCTTTCTCTCTCCCCTCTCACTCCCCCCCCTCTCACTCTCCCCCCCTCTCTCTTTCTCTTTCTCTCTCTCTTTCTCTTCCTCTCTCTCTCCCTCCCTCCCTCTCCCCCTCCCTGATAGCAGTGTTTCCATCCCTCACAACGAAAATTTTGTGAACTATGAACACAAAAACCGTCGCCATGGGCTCATGATACCCAAACACACCGTAGCAAGTGCGAGGCTTCGTTGGGGGTACCGGCCAGTGTTGCAGGTGATCTCGAACAGAGGACGTGCCCCATTAACTCGTCTTGCAAATAGTGCCATCTTCCCAGTGCCAACACTCTACACCATCATGTCTAGAGTGAAGAACTTGCTACGACAAGATCGCATTTATGTGTGTGGATACTTACTGCAAGGTGATCATTTAAGAAACTATTCTTGCGAGTCGTCCACATTTTGGCGGATATTTGCTATGTTTAATGTTGAGTGAGTATGCATATTCATATAAAACGTGTGTATATATAGTTCACAACGTGCCTTGTGAGACATGATTATGCACCGTTTGTACTTCTTTGCAAAACTGCAATCCGCTGGACGTAATAAATTTAATAAATCAAATCAGATCTCTTTCTCTCTCTCCCTCCCTCTAAACACACACACACACACACACACACACACACACACACACACACACACACACACACACACACACACACACACACACACACACACACACACACACACACACACACACACACACACACACACACACACACACACACACATTTGTGTGTGTGTTTATATGTAGAGACTTATAGATAAACAGACAGAGAGAGCGAGAGAGAAACAAATCTACAAGCTGCAAGCTATCTTCCACGCTACTTTCCCTCCCATCTTGACTGCATAATCACTATTCAATAAATCCACACTCAAAATCTAATGAAAAAGGTAACGAAATCCTAAAACTATTAACACGCACCCTCCTCTCTCTCTCATCTCTCTCTCTCAAAAAAAAAAAAAAAAAAAAAAAAAAAAAAAAAATCAAACTGTATGGAGAACGCCGGCAACTCCCGGCACTTGTTACCAGATAAATTATCTTCAATTTAACGCTCATTGAAAAGAAAAAGTCTCACTGCCGCTCGTTTTATCGCAATCTTTGTGTCATAGTCCCGAATATCGTATTAAAAACGAAAAGGTTAAATGGACTATCATACTGAAATGCATTGCAATTAATCGTGTAGTGGACGATGGTCATTATGTAAAGTGTAGTAGCTATAATAATAATACGAGAGGTTAATAGTTTGAATGTTGGATGTATGATTGTAAGACGATCTCATCTGTGTTATAGCGACCATTAGCACCAGGAATTAAACAATCAGTTGTTTGACATGAGAGTTGGCACTACATTCTTTTGTATGCTGTCACACTGGTCTCGACTTTGGAGAGAAATTGTTTGACGTAATCTTACGCGTGTTTAAAGCATTCTCTCTCTCTCTCTCTCTCTCTCTCTCTCTCTCTCTCTCTCTCTCTCTCTCTCTCTCTCTCTCTCTCTCTCTCTCTCTCTCTCTCTCTCTCTCTCTCTCTCTCTCTCTCTCTCTCTCCCTCTCCCTCTCCCTCTCCCTCTCTCATACACAAACACACACACGCTCACACACACACACACACACTCACACACACACACACACACACACACACACACACAACACACACACACACACACACACACACACACACACACACACACACACACACACACACACACACACACACACACACACACACACGCATGCACACGTTCGCGCGCGCGCTACATATGTTTGTGTGTCAGTGTTTCATATAGAGAAAATGTCGATATATAGACACATTGTACAAAGGCGCACACACACAATGTACAGGTAAATAAGCACTATCGTATGCATCCAGTAGCCACAGTTCTGCCCATGTAAACAAACATGTAGTATAGATACTGCAGCATGTTAGTACACTAACTTTGCCCCTATACAATATGTTGCATCCATAGCACCATACACCTCTCACAACAGCTTTTCAATTCACTGCAATATTGCGCCTCAAAACTGCACACTCAAAACTCATTGCAATCTGCTGTAATATGGGCAACATTTTCCCCTCGTTAAATGATGAAGGTGTGACTGTTTGCACACTGTTAAATAAATTTGAAAAAAGTATTTGTATAACAGAGCAGTAATGATGTTACTGAATTCTGCGAAATTCATGAACAACTGGAGTGAAAATACGCAGAAAACATATATGCGAGAAACTGAGAGAGAGAGAGAGAGAGAGAGAGAGAGAGAGAGAGAGAGAGAGAGAGAGAGAGAGAGAGAGAGAGAGAGAGAGAGAGAGAGAGAGAGAGAGAGAGAGAGAGAGAGAGAGAGAGAGAGAGAGAGAGAGAGAGAGGAGAGAGAGAGGAGAGGAGAGAGAGAGAGAGAGGGCGAAGGGAAGAGAAGAGAAGAGGAGAGAGAGAGAGAGAGAGAGAGAGAGAGAAGAGAGAGAGAGAAGAGAGAGAAGAAAGAGAGAGGAAGAGAGAGAGAGAGAAGAAGAGTGAGAGAGAGAGAGGAGAGAGGAGAGAGAGAGAGAGAAGAGGAGAGAGAGAGAGAGAAGAGAGAGAGAGAGAGAGAGAGAGAGAGAGAGAGAGAGAGAGAGAGAGAGAGAGAAAGAGAAGAGAGAAAGAGAGAACACGAAAGGGGATAACAAGACAGACAAAGAATGAGACACGTAAGAGGCGAATGAGGGGAGTAAGACACACACAGAGGAGGACGAGACACAGACGCAGATGGATGACGTATATAAATAACCAGATACATAGAAATATAGGGAAAAAAAATCAGGGAAAATATACGCAAAATCACGTATCCCATGTAACAATAATTAGACTTAATATCACACACAAACAAGAAAGAAAAAAAGAGTGAAAAAACAATAAAAAAGAGATAGTATCTAAATTTAGAATATATATTTTTTCGAGAGCTTAATTGTCCTGATTTGCCGCTTGGACTTTTTTTTATCATTGCATAAAAAAAACGAAATATAAATCGTAATGAATTAAAGTCAAAATAATTCACCAGATATGGCAAGCAAAACTCATATATAAGGGTAAATAACATGTTTAAATGATACAATGATGTAATAAATGAGTAAATATATAAAATATTGATGCTAACTTTTTTTTTTTTTTTTTTTTTTTTTTTTTTTTTTTTAAGGATTCAAACTCGATATAATAATGATTTTTTTTTTTTTTTTTTTTTGAAGGACTCCATGACTCATCTAACCCTGAGTTCATTGTCCGTCTCTCCTCTCTCTCTCTCTCTCCTCTCTACTTTCATTTCTCTCTCTCTCTCTCCCTCTCCCTCTCTCTCTCTCTCTGTTTACCCTATCTTTCCCGATCCCCTTCTCTCTCCTTCCATATTTGTCCCTCCTCTTTTCCTATTCCCTCTTTCCTCTAGTTCCTTCCTCTCCCCCTCCTCCCTTCTCTCCATTCCTCTTTCATCCCTTTCTCTCCATCCTTCCCTCACTCTCTCCACCCACCTTCTTCTTTCTCCCTATCCTTTCATCCTATTCCTAAAATTTCTATCTCTGCCTCTTCCTCCATCAATCTCTCTCTCCTTTCTTTCCACGTCTCTCCCTCTCCTGCCATCTCTTTCACTTCCCTGCTGTCTCTCTCTCTCTCCTTCGATTTCTCTCCCTCCACTTGTTTCCCTCTCTTCACTTCTCTCCCTCTCTCCATCTCTCTCCCTCTCCCTCCACATCTCTCTCCCTCTCCCTCCACATCTCTCTCTCTCCCTTCACTTTTCCCCCTCTCCCTTCACTTCTCTCCCTCTCTCCCTTTATTTCTCTCTCTCTCTATCTCCCTCCACATCTCTCCCTCTCCCTCTCCCTCCACTTCTTTCCCTTTACCTCCACTTCCTTCCCTCTCTCTCCCTCTCCCCTTGCGCTCTCTCTAGCTACCTTCTTAAAGAACTTTTTGATAACGAAGCTGCCTTATTTATGCGCTTTATCAAGGTGGCAATCTCCTGTGCAGCTGTTTCTGTGTTAATGGCAGAAGAAATTACCTTCGGGGAATCGAAAGTTTTTTCTCTTGTCTGTTCTTCGTTTGCTTTCTCGTTTTTCTTCGTTTTGTGTGTTGCTACTTTGATTCTCTCCACATCCCTTAGTCTCTGTTTTGCTTTCTCTCTCTCTCTCTTCTCTCTCTCTCTCTCTCTCTCTCTCTCTCTCTCTCCTCTCTCTCTTCTTCTCTCTCTTCTTTCTCTCTCGAGATCTATCTAGATTTTTTCTCCCTAAAGAGAGAGAGAGAGAGAGAGAGAGAGAGAGAGAGAGAGAGAGAGAGAGAGAGAGAGAGAGAGAGAGAGAGAGAGAGAGGAGGGAGAAAGAGAGAGAGGGAGGGAGAAAGAGAAAGAGAGAAAGAGAGGGAGGAGAGAGAGAGAGAGGTGGGGGAGGGAGGGAGAGAGGGAGAGGGGGGAAAAAGGGAGAGGGGGGAAAGAGGGAGAGGGAGGGAAGAGGGAGGAGGGAGGGGAAGGGAGGGAGGGAGGAGGGAGGGAGGGAGGAGAGAGAGAGAGAGAGAGAGAGGAGAGAGAGAGAGAGAGAGAGAGAGAGAGAGAGAGAAAGAGCGTCAGACAGAGATACAGAAAGACGGGCAGACATTAGGAGCGGGAGTGAAAAACTACCTTCCCCCCACAACAAAAAAAAAAAAAACACGCATGACTGGCACAAAGCCCCCCCCCCCAAAAACAAAAAAAAAAAAAAAAAAAAAAAAAAAAAAAAAAAAAACTATTTGCCGATGCAACATTTTTTTTTCTTCTTTTTTTTTTTGCATGATCAGAACAGCTGCGTTCCTTTAACATGGGGAACACAAGTGAGATTGTGGAATGGTAAATGCTCGAGAAATAATGCGTATTGCGTTGGATGTCATGCTGTTCATATATCATGTGTTTTGATGATAATAATATTGTGTGTTGTCATTGTTATTATTATTTTTATTATCATTATTATCATTATCATTATTATTATTATTAATATTATCATCATCATTATTATCATTATTATTATCATCATTATTATCATTATAATTAGTGTTTTTATTACCCTGATCCCCTATTCCAAAGACTCACAGCGTATTTACCCCAAACCCACACCTCCAACCCACCTCCAACCCACTTCAAATGCATCTCGAACCCACCCCAAACCCACCCCGATCTCACCCCAAGACCTGAATCGAACACGCCTTGAATTCACCAGAACCCCACTCTAAACTCGCCTCGAACCCACTCCGAAACCCACCTCGAACTCACCCCGAACCCACGCAAAACCCACCTCTGATTCACCTCATACCCACTTCGAAACCCACCGGAAACCCTTCCAAAACCCACCTAGAACCCACGAAAAACCCACCTCGAAACCACCCCAAACCCACTCCGAAACCCACCTCGAACTAAACCCAAAACCCACCCAAATCCCACCTCGAATCAAAACCAAAACCCACCCCAATTCCACCTCGAAACCCACCTCGAACCCACCCCAATCCCCCTCGAACCCACCCCAAACCCATCTCGAACCCACCCCAAACCCACCTCGAACCCACCCAAATCCCACCTCGAACCCACCCCAAACCCACCTCGAACCCACCCCAATCCTACCCCAAACCCACCCCAAACCCACCTCGAACCCACCCCAATCCTACCTCGAACCCACCCCAATCCCACCTCAATCCCACCCCAATCCCACCTCGAACCCACCCCAAACCCACCTCGAACCCACCCCAAAACACTTCCAAAACCCACCCCAATCCACCCAACTCCCACCTAGAAACCCCCCCCCCAACCCACCTCGAACCCACCCCAAAACCACCCGAAACCCCCTCGAACCCACCCCAAACCAACCCCAATCCCACCTCGAACCCACCCCAATCCCACCCGAAACCCACCCCAAACCCACCTCGAACCCACCCCAAACACTTCCAAAACCCACCCCAATCCCACCCAACTCCCACCTAGAACCCCCCCCCAACCGACCTCGAACCACCCCAAACCCACCTCGAACCCACCCAAACACTTCCAAAACCCACCCCAATCCCACCCAACTCCCACCTAGAACCCCCCCCAACCCACCTCAAACCCACCCCAAACCCACCTCGAACCCACTCGATATCAGGCGGAGGACATCTTACCAGCGAGAGGCGCAGCGCCGACGTCCGGAGAATAAAGGAAAAGATTCACAGACGGAAATTTATCTTTAAGTCTCCTTTTACTTTCCTCTTCTTCTTCTTCTAATTCCTTTTCTTTTTCCTCTTCTTATCATTATTCTTTATTTTTTTTCTCTTTCTCATGTTTTTTTTTTTTTTCGATTTCTTCTTCTCTCTGTTCTTTCTTCTTTTTTTCGTCTTTATTTTCTACTTCTTCCACCATCGCATAGAGATAAAACATGAAATAAAGATAAAAAAATAAGGACAAAGAAACGAAAAATGTAAATACAAATATAAATAACTACAAAGAGAGAAGGGTAAACAACAACAACAACAAAAACAAAAACAACAGGATAAAAAGAGATTGTCAGCAACAATTGACCTTTAAACTTTGACCTTTCAAGAACATTCCAGCTCCTCCCCCCCCCTCCCCCCCACTCCCCTCTCCTCCTCTCCCCCCACATCTTCGCTTTTGACTGAGGCGAGAAAATGTCCTCTTGAGATAGTGAAAGAAAGAGGGAGAAGGAAAAAAAAGACAGAGAAAAAGAGAATGAAAAAAAAATATATATATATTGTGGGTATCTATGAGGATGACCTTGAGCAATAGATAGTGAGGGAGGGAGGGAGGGAGGGTGAGTGATGGGAGGAGGAAAA
>NC_051395.1:45707604-45722604 GCF_015228065.2 Penaeus monodon | reverse complement strand
TACAATAGTAAAAGAGAAGAAAGAAAAAGAAAGAAAAAAAATCCCTAAAATAAGAAAGAAAACGGTCTGGATTGACCATTTTCTGTATTAGGTTTAAGGGTAGACTCTAGTATATAGAATAGCGCCTCGAAAACCAAATAAAGAGATATAGCATTCGAAAACACGGCTGTCTTTCCTCTGTTTTAGGGAGCTAATGTACGGATTTAGAGAATCAAATGTTCCATATTAATAATCAGTTGGGATATAAGGTGATATTACGATATATTTGACAAGATCAAGAGAAAACAAAAATAGTACTTAACCATCGGGTGTTATTACTATTATTATTATCCTTATTATCACTATTATTATTATCCTTATTATTACTATTATTATTATCCTTATTATTACTATTATTAGTATCCTTCTTATTGCTATCATATGCCATTATCCTCGATATCATTATTACTTCAGAAATGCATAATTGTAAATTTTGCATTTGCTACCAAACAAAGTATTTTCAAAACTTACACTATTGTTGGAGGTTGAACTGAGCACCAGTAAACAAATTATGTGAATTATTATTATGTAATTATCTATTTCTGTTTGACGGTGATGCACGCTCCCTCCATCCCTTTTCTTCAAGTTTATCTGCCTGTTTGTTTGATTGTCTGCCAGTCCCGCTTTTATAGGGGTTTTTTACTATTACGTTTTTCTCTCTTTCTGTCCCTGTTTCTGTCTGTCTGTCTGTCTGTCTGTCTGTCTGTCTGTCTGTCTGTCTGTCTGTCTCTCTCTCTCTCTCTCTCTCTCCTCTCCCCTCTCTTTCTCCTTTTTTCTCTCTCTCTCTCTCTCTCTCTCCCTCTCTCTCTTCCTTTCTCTCTCTCTCTCTCTCCTCACTCCCTCCTCCTCCTCTCCCCTCTCTCTCTCCTTCCTTTTCCTCTCCCTCTTCTCTCTCCTCTCCTTCTCTATCCCCTCTCTTTCCCTCCTCTCTCTCTCTCCCCCCCCCCCCCCTCTCTCTCTCTCCCCTTCTCTTTCCCCCTCCTCTCTCTCCTTCTCCTCTTTCCCCCCTCCTCCTCCTCCTCTCTCCCCTCTTCTCGTCTCCCCCTCTCCTCCTCTCTCTTCTCTCTCTCTTCCTCTCCTCTCTTTTCCCCCTCTTCTCTCCTTTTCCCTTTTCCCCCTCCTCCTCCCTCCTCCCTTTTCCCTCCCTTCCCCCTCCTTTCCCCCCTTTCCCTCCCTCCTTCCCCTTTTTTCCCCCCTCCCCAAACCCCCCCTTCCTCCCTCCCTTTTCCCCCCTTCCCGTTTCCCCTCCCCCCTTTCCCCCCCTCCCTCCTCCCCCCCCTTTTCCCCTTTTCCCCCCTTCCTCCCCCCTCCCTCCTCCCCCCCCCCCTCCCCCCCCCTTTATTTCCCCCTCCTCCCCCCCCTTTCTTTCCTTCCCCCCCCTCCATTTTTTTCCCCCCTCCCCCCTTTTCTGTTCCCCCCCCACCTCCTCCCTCCCATTCCCCCCTCCCTCCCCCCCTTTTTGTTCCTTTTCCCTTTCCCCCCCCTTTTCCCTCCTCCTCCCTCCCCACGTTCTGCTCCCTCTTCCCTCCTCCCTCCCAGTTCCCTTCTCCCTCCCTCCCTTTTCTGTTCCTTTCCCTCCTCCCTCCCCTCTTCTCCCCCTCCCCCTTACTGTCCCATCAGTCACACCTTGAATTACTCTGCCTCCCTTCCCCCCTCCGTCCCCCCTCCCCCTTCCCCCCTCCCCTCTTCCCTTCCACTTGTAGTGAGCCACATGCAAATTGTTGTTTCTGACTAAGGCCTTCTTTCCTCCATTCTCTTACTCCTCCCCCCTTTCTCCCCTGTCTTGTTCCTGTCATCTGTTTTTTCTCTCCCTTTTCACTTTCCCCTCTTTTTTTTATCTCTTTTTTCTTCCCCTTTACTTTCTCTCCCTCTCTCTCTGTCTGTCTGTCGTTCTGTTTTTCTCTCCCTCTCTCTCTTTCTCTCGCCCTTTCCGGCTCTCTCTGTCTGTCCGTCGTTCTGTTTCTCTATGTCTCCCTCTCTCCCTCCCCCCCCTTCTCTCTCTTTCTCTCTCTCTCTCTCTCTCTCTCTCTCTCTAACTATCTATCTATCTATCTATTTATCTCCCTCTCCCCCTCTCTCTCTGTCCTTATCTACTGTATGTAACTATCTCTTCATCAAATGGCAGATAGACCGAAATGAAGGGGGAGAGACAATGGAGGAAGAGGGAAATAGAAAAAAGTGATAGTAGATAGATTGGCAGATATATTATAATATATAATATATATATATAAAATAATATATATTATATATATATATATATATTATATATATTATATATAGAAGAAAATAAAAAAAAAGTAAGAAAAAATAATAGAATAGAGAGAGAGAGAGAGAGAGAGAAGAGAGGAAAAGAGAGAGAGAGAGAGAGAGAGAAAGGAGAGAAGAGAGAGAGAGGAGAAGAAAAGAGAGAGACCAGACAAAAAAGAGAGAAGGAGAGGAAGGGAAAGGGAATTAGGAGAAACATGAAGACAGCCAAAGAGAGAAGAGAAAGAGAGAAGAGACAGAGCGACAGAATCAGAACAAACTCCCCGATTAATTTTTTTCCCCCTCCATTAATTTTCTCTTTGAATCTCGGTCATGCAATATCAAAATCCACGCAGACAAAGGCACTTCAGCACGAACGTAATCATGCACAGCAGATATACGAAGCTAGAATTCAAGAGTCAGATAAAACGGGTACAGCTGATTAGTCAAAAAAATATTTTTCTTTAAATTTACATGATTTTTTTTTTTTTTTTTACTTTTTTTTTATCGCAATAATTACTTTTTATATTTACATTAAGATTTTTTCCCCTCTAATTTTCTATGCAAAATCTAATTTCTTTCGTACATATAATCAAAGCCTTCTATTTTTTTTCTTTTTTTTTCTTTTAACAAATCATCAACATACCAATCACGCGAGGAATCACACATACACATGCCCTTTCGAGCAAGAGAATATAAAAGAAAAAAAAAAAAAAAAAAAAAAGAAAAACAAATAATATAATATAAAATTTTTGGGGGGGGGGGGGGGGTTTTGGGGGGGGGGGGGGGGGGGGGGGGGGGAAAAAAAAAGGGGGGGGGGGGGGGAGGGGGGAAGGGGGGGGGGGAAAAAAAGGGGGGGGGGGGGGGGGGAAAAAGGGGGGGGAAAAAAGGGGGGGGGGGGGGGGGGGGGTAAAAAGAAAAAAAGGGAAACGGGGGGGGGTTTTTTTTTTTAAAAAAAATTTTTTTAAAAAAAAATTTAAAAAAAAAGGGAAAAAAAAAAAACCAAAAAAAAAATCCCCATTAAATTTTTTTTTTTCCTTTTTTTTTTCTTCAATATCAAAATACCAAAACATAGAGAAAAAAAAAACCACTTTTTCAAAAGAAAAAAAAAGGACATTTATAAAAAAAATTTTTTTTAATTAAAAAAAAATTTTTTTTTTATTTTTTTTTTTAAAAAAAATTTTCCCCAAACATTTTTTTTTCCCCCCCAAAAAATTTTTATCCCCAAAAAAAAAAATTTTTTCGAAAATATTAAACCCATTTTTTTTTTTTTAAAAAAATCACAACCAAACAACCAAAAAAAAAAATTTCAAAAAAAAAAAAAAAAAAAAAAAAAAAAAAAAAAAACAAAAAAAAAAAAAAAAAAAAAAAAAACCAAAAACCCCCCCCGAAAAAACAAAAACCCCTCAGAAAAAACCCAAAAAACACTAAGCTTGCCCTTTCGAACTTTTTTATTGGCTTTGCAAATTTTTGATGACAACGGGGGTTCCCCTTTTTTTGGGAACGAAATTGCTAACGATTTTTTTTTTTTTGACGGAATCTCATCTGAATGTTGTTGAAGAGAATTAGTAACGTTTTCTTACTGTTTTAATGTGTTTTTCCTGTTCTTAATTGAGAAATAGAGAAAGACGGGGGAGGGGTACATAGTATAAACGCATGTACGTATACATGTGTGGTATGTAGAAGCACACATACACATACAGTTACAAACATATGCATAACCACATTCATTTCCACGTACACCCATACACACACATACGTACTCTCACCCACACACAAACGTGGATGTGCGTTTGTTTACCGGTGATGAGGGGGGGCAGAGCGAGCGAGAGAGGGAGAGAGAGAGAGAGAGAGAGAGAGAGAGAGAGAGAGAGAGAGGGTGGAGAGCAGAGAGAGGAAGAGAGAATGAGAGAAAGAAGAAGAGAAGAGAGAGAAAGATAGTAGAGAATGAAGAGAGAAAAGAGAAACAAAGAATCAAAAACAGGAAGAAGATAGATAGAGAAAGAGAATAAGAAGAAAGAAGATAGAAGAAGGAGAGAAATCATGATAGTGTAACTAGATAATGTGCTAGAGAAATGGTCTATAATTGCTCTAGAGCAGTTCATGAGAAACAGATGGCCATTACTACTATTATCCATAATTCCTACCTATACTATCATTCATATTCCTCATTCCTCATTCCTCCATAAGCTCATCTCCCACACAAGGATTCCTCCGAAGTCATCTGCCCTATACCTCCATCCCTCATATCCCCTCAATCCTGCCATTATCCCAGTCGCAAAACACGACACCGCCCCCCACAAATCACTCCGCTACTTCTTCCATTGTCAAGAGCACCCCCTCTATACTTTTCTACTTCCTCCCTCCTCCAAACCCACCCTTGCCTCCTTCTCTACATACACGCCCTTTCCTCTCTCCCTCTTCTCCTTCCACTTGCCGCCTCATCTTCAAGCCCTCTTCCTCCTTCCCTCCCTCTCCTCCAGCTTCTTGCACCTTTCCTTCTCTGGCCTCCTCCTCCTCCACTTCTCCTTCCTTCTCCTTCTCCACCGCCATTCCTCTCTCATCCTCCACCTTGCCTCCTCCTCCTCCACCTTCACCTTGCTTTCTCCTCCATTTCGCCTCACCCTCCTCTTCCTCATTTTCCTTCTCTCCTCTTACTCCGCCACCTCCTCTTCTTCTGCCACCTCGCTTCCTCCTCTTGCACCACCACCTCCACCTCCCCCTACCCTCCCCCCTCCCCCTCCCCCCTCCCCTCCCCCTCCTCCCCTTCCCCCTCCCCTCCCCCTCCCCCTCCACCACCACCTCCCCTCCCCTTCCCCCTCCTCCCTCTCCTCCCCCTCCCCTTCCCCCTCCACCACCACCTCCCCCTCCCCTTCCACCTCCCCCTCCTCCCTCCCTCACCTCCCCCCCCCCCCTCCACCTCCCTTCCCCCTCCACCTCCATCCCACCACCACCTCCCCTCCCCCCCCCCTCCACCTCCCCCTCCCCCTCCACCCCCCCTCCTCCTCCACCTCCACCCCCACCACCACCCCCCCCCCCCCCCCCCCCAAACCCTCCACCTCCACCTCCTGCATGATGGCGACCCCTCCCCTCCCCTCCCCTCCCCCTCCACCTCCACCCCCCTCCCCCCTCCTGCATGATGGCGAGCGTTTAATATTCCCGGCCTTGCATCAACATGGCCCTGAAGTGTCAACATGGCCCTCCCCCCCTCGGCCGCCTTTGCCTCGTGCCCTTCTTGCCTACAGCTCGTCCTTTCTCATTCACTTCCTCATCATCATTTCTTGGTTCTTTTTATTTTTATTTGTCTATTTATTCTATTTATTCATTCATTTACTTTTTATTTTTTTTTGTAACCATTTCATGTTATTTTTGTTTTGTTCTGTAACTTCTTCGTGGCTACTTTTCTGTCATTTCATTATCATTTTTCTTCTTTTCTTTTGGTTGAGTTGATTTTTAAGATAAACGTATAAATAAATAGATAAACAAACAAACAGCTAAACAGACGAATAGACAAATAAATAGACCAAAGAGACGGATAAATAAAAGCAAAATGAAAATGCGCCATTATAAATTGTTAAGCGACGCGGCCGAGCTGTCTGGAGTGGATCCAAGAAACGTTGCTCTGTGGCGGGAGAGCAAACGAGCGACTTGCTTGGATTCAAGGACCGCAATTTATACACACACGCACACCCGGGTAGAATTTCCTTCAAACAAAATACGCAGGAACAGATACATATCAAAAAAACGAAACACGCCTGTATGCCGCAGCCACAACATACCCAAAACGCACCAAAAAAAACACACCAGGGGGCAGAATTTACGTTTTTAAAAAAAAAAGAACAACGCACATGAAAAAATGATACAAAACAATTTAAAACAAAATCAACACAACACTCAACACAACACAAACACCACAACCCCACAAAACACCACCACACACACACCATACACAAAAACAACACAAAACACACACACACATACACAAACCACACCACACATACGACTTCAAGGAATTGGGGGTTTTAGAAAGGAGGGCAGAGGTAGCAAGGAGAGAAAGAAAACGAAGAAAGAAAAGCGGGAAAAGGGGAAAGAGAGAAGAGAAAGAGAAAAGGAAAAAAGAAGAGATAGAAAAAGAAAAGGAAGCAAAAAAAAGGAAAAAAAAAAAAAGAAACCCAACAGAAAACAGAAAATAAAAAGAAAAGAGAAAAAATTAAAAAAATTTAGAGCAGAGAGAGAAAAGATTTGTAAAAAAAAAAAGAGAGGAGAAAAAAAAGGGAAGGAAAGGGAGATGAGGGGGGGGGGGGGGGGGGTGTGTGGGGGTGGGGGGGGGGGGGGGGGAACAGGGAAAGGGAAAATAAAATAAAAGAAAAAAAATAAAAAAAAAAAAGAAGAAAAAAAAAATTAAAAAAAATAAGAAAAAACAAAGGAAAAACAATAAAAAAGAAAGAAAGAGGAAAAAACAAAAAAAGAACAAGATAGAGAAGGGAAGAATAAAAGGGGAAAAGCAAAAATATAGAAATAAAGAAAATAAAAGGGAAAAATTAAATAAAAAGAAAATATAAGAAGATAGAATTAAAGAAAGAGATAAAAGAAGGGAAATTTTTTTAAATATAATTTAATTGAGATTTTTTAAAATTTGAAAAAAAAATAAATTTGAAGATTTTAAATTTTAAAGAGATTAAAATAATAAATATAAAATATTAAACACACACAACCCTATAGCATACAACAAAAAAACAAAATAAGTACAAAAAAAGGGGAAAAATAAATACAATTGAAAATAAAATTTTTTTAAATATATATTATTTTATATAATATAGATATAGATATAAATATATTTATAAACACACCACACCACAAACACACACACACACCACCACCACCAACACACAACACACACCACCCCACACACACACATATATATAGAATATATATATAAGGATAATATATAGAAAATATAAAAAGAATACCCACACACACACACAACACCACACACATAATTATAAATAAAATATATGATATATAAAAATATATATAATATAAATTTTATATATATATATTATATAAATTATTAAAATATTTATTAAAATATATTAAATTATATATATATTAATATATATTAAATAAAGTATATATTAATATATTAATATATATATGATTTATATTTTATAGTAATTATATAAAATATTATATATATATATACACATATTTTTTACCACACACACAAACACACACACACACACACACACCACACAAAATTAATAATATATTATATATATATATAAAATATAAAATATATTATAATATATATATATAATAATAATATATATTTTATATATATATATTATATATATATATTACATATTTTATTTTCATATAATAAATAATATAATTATATAATAATTATATATAAAATATATATATATAACCAAAATATACATTAAAATATATAAAATTAATTTTTTTTAATATAAAATAAAATTATATATATTATAATTAATATAAATAATATATAATTTGAATATATAGATATTATATTTTATAAAAACAATATTACTTTAATTTTATATTATATATTATATATTAAAATATAATATATATATATATAATATATATTATATATTATATATATACATAAAGGTAAACATACCGAGAGCACTGGCCTCCTTAAAGAGGAAACCCAAAAATCGGCGAGACGCTTCCCTACGCCGCGCCACCTCCCTTTAATCTCCCTTATCTCTCCGCAACCCAGTCTCCCTCCTGTTCTTTGTTCCTCTCCTCCCTTTCGTCCCTCTCCTTTCTACGTCTCTTTCTTTTCCTTTCCCGCTTCCCCCTCTCATCTTTAGCTCCGTCATTCGTTTCTTTTTTTTTTCCTCCTTTTATTGTGTTTTTTTTCGCGTCTTTCTTCGTTTCACTTTATTTTTTTTCTCTTTCTTCTCGTGTTTTCTTTGTTCCTTGATTCTCCTTCTCCTTCATTCTCTTTCTTCTCCTTCCTTAAGTTTTCCTTCTTCTTTCTTCCGTCCCCCCCCTTCCTCCTACCCCTACTTCTTCCTTTTCTTCCTCCCCTTACCTCCTCCTTTCCTCCCCCCTCCTCCCCTTCCCCCCTCTCCCTCCTTCCCTCCTCCTCCTCCTCCCCCCCCCTCCCCCCTTTTCCCCCCCTCCCCCTCCTCTTGGACCTCCTTCACATCTCTCCTTTGCCTTTACCTTATCTGTTTTTCCCCTTTATTTTTTGATTTTTTTTTGTTTGTTGTTCGTTTTCAATTGTTTGTATTTCCTCATGTTTTTCTGACCGTCTACCTGTTTGTTTGTTTGTACTTGTTTGCATTTCCTCTGATAGTCTCTTTTCTCAGTCTTTCTTGGTATCTGTCTTTGTGTGACTTGTATCTGGTTGTTGTTGAGTGTATTTATGTACTCAGTATATGCTGATTCCTCTCTCGTATGTTGTGTCCGCCTTTGGGAATATATTTGGTCTGCAGATAAACACCTGTCTTTGCCTTTGTCTAACTCATGGTACATTGTCTGCCGTATCTTTTAAACTTATTCTACGTTTTCCTGTATTCTCTCTCTCTCTCTCTCTCTCTCTCTCTCTCTCTTTCTCTCTCTCTCTCTCTCTCTCTCTCTTTTTAAGGAGGGGAATCTGAAAGGAAATGCAACTCCCGTTTAAATTTGTTTTTCTTGCTGTTTTTGTTACTGTATTTTTGTTTCTATTTTGTTTCTGCTGATTTTGTTGTTGTTTTGTTTCCGTTATTGTTGCTTCTGTTGCTGTTGTTGTGGTTGTATTTTTTATTGTTGCTGTTAAGCTGCCGATGCTGCAAGCCTGAAAAACTTCCGTCGGACGAGATAAGTAAGTTATCGTGTTTTCAGAGTAAGGCCTTTCCATCCTAGGTACGGAAAGGAAGAGAGATACAAAAATCAAGAAAAAATACATATAAAGGAGATAAAAGTGTCCTGGACAATGACCCTTTTTTATTTTATTTTTTGTTTTATTTTTTTTTGTTTTGTGAATGGCTCGCGTTGGAGTTCGATGGTAAAATGTCTGTCTGTTTGCGATTTTGATTCGAGATGCGAAATGGAGATGAAATTGTGTGTGTGAGACTGAGAGAGAGAGAGAGAGAGAGAGAGAGAGAGAGAGAGAGAAGAGAGAGAGAGAGAGAGAGAGAGAGAGAGAGAGAGAGAGAGAGAGAAGGAGAGAGAGAGAGAAAGAGAGAGAGAGGGAGAAGAAGAGAAGAAGAAGAAGAACAACAAAGATAATGATGATGAAAACAAGAAAAAAAAATACGGAAAAGAAGTAGATAAAAAGAGGAAGGAGGGGAAGGAGGAGAGAATAACAGATTTTCATTCTCTCTCTCTCTCTCTCTCTCTCTCTCTCTCTCTCTCTCTCTCTCTCTCCTCTCTCTCTCTATCCCTCTCTCCTTCTCCATCTTCCAAGTTCCCCCCCTCTTCCTCATTTCCCTTTCCCATGTTTTCTTCGTCAACAACCCCCCCCCCCTCATTCCCTCCCTCCCTCTCCTATCCCTCTCCTCCCCCTCTTTCCCCCTCTCTCTCTTTCTTCCACTTTCTTCCTTCCTTTCCTCTCCCCTTTTCCTCCTCGTGCATTTCCTTCGTTCGCAGGACATTCCCCCGCATGTCCCAAGGCTACCTTACGTGTCCAGCGAAAGGATCTTAAGGAGAAATACGTTTCTTCATCATTATGTCTTTTCATCTATGCTATTCATCCTTCGCAGTTCATGTCTTTCTTGTTTTGTATTCCTTGTGTTTGGCTGTATTTCACTGTTTTATTAATTCTCTTGTTTTATCTTTTGTCTGTTTTTTTTTCATTGTATTTTTTTTTTGTCTGTATTGTTTTTGTTTGTTCGTTTTTTTTTCTGGTTCGTTTGGTTTATTTTCTCGAGTTGGTTTTATGGTAAAGTTTGCGTTTTCTTTATTAAATTTTATCCGTCTTCTGTTGCCTTTATCTCATTTATCAATTGCCTTCACTCTTCTTAACTTCATCTCTTTTTCATCCATCGTATTTATTTTTTCCCCTTTTCTTTCTCTTCGTTTTCTTCTTTTGCTATTCCGTTATGTTAATTTCCTTAGTTTTTTACATTTTCCTTTTTTTCTCTTTTCTTATTCATATTTTTCTTTCCACCCTTACACGTACGTTCCTCATTTCATCTTTATCGCTTTTATTAAATACTTTTCCTATATAATTATTATGATTTTGTTTTGTTTCTACATTCTCACATTTTCTTATTATCTTCGTTTTTCATGTAAAGATTGAGAATAAGAAGAAATAGGCGAAAAAAAATTGATAATGATGATTATAAAGTAAATTTTGATAATAATGAGATAATAATGATGATGATATATTAATAATGATAATAACAATTTTAATAATAATGGTAATGATAGTAACGATTGCAATAGTAATGATAAAATTATAATAATACTAGTAAAAAAACAAACAAACACACAAACCGAGAACAGAAATTTATGAACACGAAAGACAGTGTTGAACAATCCATTTAAACCTACAAGACGCTGAGCAAATATTTATGTAGAATCTTACCGCAGTTCAAACAAAGAGGCTGGTTCTTCATTCCCCCTTTTCTCACGTACCTGGAAAGAAACAAGGAAAACGGGTTAACACAGGTATATTTTATAAGCCTCGTCTTAATCATAAATAAATAATCATATACAGCAAGCTTAAGTGCTGGGTGTGAGGTACTATATTCCTTTTTTTTTTGGGGGGGGGGGGTATTATAAATGCTGACTTTCCTGCGCAAAAGGTCGAAATAAAGGTCATGATTATAAGCACTTCAACGAAAATAAAATACAGCAAGATTAAGTGCATGTTCTTATTCCACTGTCTCTATGAGGAAAAAAAATATATATGTATATGATTAATACTGATTTTCCTACGCAACAGATTAGAATAAATATCATAACTATAAATACCTAAAACGAAAACGCAGTATATAAACAATACACAATTGCACAAGGACAAAAGACACGTATTTTCTCTTACATATGTAGACTTGTACACCGCTCTGGCCTAAGCCTGAGTGACACAAGTGCGACCCCGAGGTACAGAAGTTAGAAATCCATAGTTCTAAAATAGATAGATGTCAAAGGTTAACTCTTAAAGGCGTGGCTTAAAGTATCTGTATCATTGACTGTATATGCGAGAGGGGTAGCGGGCAGATCAAGCACTGATATCTTTTATTATTATCATTATCATTCTTCTTCTTCATCTTCTTCTTCTTCTTATTATTATTATTAATATTGTTATTATTATCATTATTATTATTATCATTCTTCTTCTTCTTCTTCTTCTTCTTCTTCTTATTATTATTATTATTATTGTTATTATTTTTATTATTGTTATCATTATTATTATTATTATTATTATTATTATTATTTTATTATCATTATTATTATCATCATCATTACCATTTTCATTATTATCATCATTACCATTATTATCATTATTGTCATCATCATCATCATCAACAACAACTATTCACTTCAGTTATTGGCGCTTAAGGCCACTGGAAAATATAATCTTGCGCCGAGGAAACGAAAAGGCAACAGTATTATCAAGGCTAAAGCGAGTTGGACACGGGCAGAAACACGAAACTTGTCGAAAACATGTTGAAAAGGTATAAAAAAAACGAATGAAAACAGGCGGGAAAAACAGTGTAAAAACGATTGTAAACAGGCTAAAATATCGCGAAACTGATGGAATGACACTACTACCAAAACATTTGATAATTCAAAAGGTTATTTTGATAAGGATATCCAGATAGTTATAGACAAATGACCGAGATCAATAGCTTAAAAAAGTCCGCTTCGGGAATTCCACGAAAAACATGTCATCAGGCTATAAGTAGGATCCTGCAGGAACGTGAGAGGATCAGGGTGAAGAAGAGGATCGAATCCTCTTTATTTTCGAGAGAGAGAGAGAGAGAGAGAGAGAGAGAGAGGGTGGAAAACAAGAGAAAAAGGGATAGAAAAGAGGAAAAGGAATCGAATCTTGTATCGGCGAGCTTCGGGAACTTATTGTTGTTGTTATTAGTCTATCAAGAATGTGGTGAGATGATCAAATGAATACTTCATTAAATGGATAAAAACACAACGAAAAGTGAACAAGTTTAATATATAAATTTCCTAAATAAGAAAATCAAACAAACAAAGAAAAAAAGCGAATAGATAACTAAATGAATGAATATTCAAACTAACCAACTAAATAAATAGATGAGTAAATAAATAAACAGATAAACTAATAGCTTCCATAGCAACACACACACACGCACACGCACACACAGACACACACACAAACACACACACACACACACACACACACACACACCAACAAACAGGAAACGAACAGTAGACTAAATTTTACTAAAAATAGAACTTTAACAGGCACAGAAAGTCCTTCTCGGGTCGGCTTAGGTCAGGGGTCAGAAATGCTAATCGGGGGCTTTTAATTGCTAATTGGCTAGTCTTTCGAAAGAAAAATAAAGGATTGGAGAAAAAAGGAAACATTAAAAGATGATGTAGGTTGTAAGACACACCACGAGAAGATGTGAGATAAAGCAAGGTGTGTGATTAAGTAATAAAAGAGGAAAATTAATTGATTTGTGGTTATAAAGTAATGATACGAATAGAATATATGTTTTTCATCTTTTTTTCCTTCTCCCTTTTCCTCCTTTCCCCTCTACTCTCTCCTTATCTCTTCTCCTTTTTCCACCTTTCACTTCTCCCCTCCCCCTTCCTCCATGTTTCTGTTCATTTTCTGTTTCTCTCCTTCGCTCCTCATCCCACATCATTCCCCTCCTGCCTCCCCCTTCTCCACTTCCCCCCTCCCCTTCCCCTCCCCCTCCCTCCCTTTCCATCACTTATCACTTACCCTTTACCCCTTCTCCTTCTCCCATCTCCACTTCCTTCTTCCACCTACCCCTTCCTTCTCCCTTAATCCCCTTTCTCTTACTTTCTGTTACCCCTCACTCCTTCCCCACAACCCCAACTCAATCCCCAACACCTCTCCCTTTCCTCCATTCCCTTTCCTTCCTCTCCCCCCCCCCACCCTTACTTCTCTCCGGTCACCTTTAGCCTCCCCCTCTCTCTCCCACTTACCCCTCCCTCTCTCTCCCCTTCCCCTCTCCCTTTCTACCCCTCAGTCCCCACCCCTACATCTCTCTCTCTCTCTTCACCCCTCACCCTCTCCCCTCACCCTTCCCTCCCTCCCTCCTCCACTCTCCCTTTCCACCCCTTTCCCCTTACCCCTCCCTCCCTTCCCTCAAGCCTCCCTCCCTCCCCTCACACCTCCCTCCCTCCCCTCACCCCTTCCCTCACCCTTCACCCCTCCCTCCCCCCTTCCCTCACCCCTCACCCTCTCTCTTTCCACCCCTCACCCCTCTCCCCCTCCCTCCCCTCACCCCTCCCCCTCCCCCCCTCAGCCTTCGAGGGCATTTTAAACCCAGAATGCGTAGGAGGAGGAGCGCGGGAGGGAGGCGTAAGTACGAGGGGAGAATACGAGGGGAGTCAAAAAGGCGGATAGGGAAGGGGTGAGGGTGGGGTTGAAGGTGGGGGGGAGGAGAGGGGTAGGGGGTGGAGGAGAAAGAGAGGGAAGGGGAGGGAAAGAAGGAGAGAGAGAGAGAGAGAGAGAGGAGAGAGAGAAGATGAGAGGAGGAAGAGAGAGAGATGATGGAGAGAAGAGAGAGAGAGAGAGAGAGAGAGAGAGAGAGAGAGAGAGAGAGAGAGAGAGAGAGAGAGAGAGAGAGAGAGGGTTATTTTGGAAGGAAGGGAAGGAGGAGAAAGAACGAAAGAGAAGAAGTGAAGAAGGGGCGAAGGAGAGGAGAGAAGAAGAGAAGGAAGAAAGAGTTACCGTGAGAGAGAAAAGAAGGAGATAAGAACATTGGAAGAAGAAAGTGGGGTAAAATTAAGGAATGCGAAAAAATAGAATAAAAAAGGTAATCAAAGGAATAAGGAAAGGGAAGGAGGATGATAATAGGGGAAAAGGGGGGAGGGATGGAAGATGTTGAGAAGAAAGAGGGTGTCGAGGTAGGGAGAGAGAGAGAATGGAGAATAAGGAGGAGGGAGTTAGAAGAGGAGAGGGGAGGAAAGAGAATTTGGGATAGAGGGAGAGGGGAGAGAGAGGGGAGAGGAGTGAATGAGGAGGAGGGAGGGAGAGGGGGGAGGAGGAGGAAGGAAATAGATGCCAACGTTCGCCAGGATCAATAACATGTTCGTGACAATCGCTCCGAATCTTTTGAACGAGTAAAGGACCTCTTTTTTTTTCGTTTCCTAATGTTTTTTATGACCTCTCAAATCTCCTTGACTATGACCTTCGAGTAGGCGACACGGTGGAAATCAAACCTCGCGACATTCCGTTGATAAATAATGATAATAAGAACAATAAAATATATGGATAAATACATAAAAAAGGTCATAATAAGGGATAAACAAAGAGAAAGGAAGCGGGGCACTTTTCCTATCCTCCCTCTCCCTCTCCTCCTCCCCCCTCTCCCCCCTCCTCCTCCTCTCTTCTCCTCGTCTCCTCTCCTCCACGTCCCACGCCTCAAGCCCCACACCCCACGCCCACTCTCCCCTCACCTTTCCTCTCTCCTTACCCCCCCCCTCCCAGCCCCCTACCTTAGGAAACAGGCGAAAATTGCGCACTTTGGAGAATATAATTGTTTTCCAGATGGGAAGTTGCCGCGGGTCCTC
>NC_051395.1:45701333-45702504 GCF_015228065.2 Penaeus monodon | reverse complement strand
GACACCCACTGATCCTGAGACTAGATTGAAAAGCATAATCTTGTCGCCCTGTTTTCTTCTTTCACTCGTGTTGCAACGAATTCTTCGTAACTAAGCCCTTTAAAGTAGACGCCCTCTAGCGGTTCTTCGTTAAAACTAATTCTTGTTTATTAATGATCTTCTACTTAGGTGTCCATAGCACAGTCGTGGACTTCAAGATAGACCTGTGCAATAGTCGTGCTGATTTTTTTTTTCTAATATCACTGCGCCTACATACATGGGTGTCCACGTTATGCTAACACTCACAGATATATGTTTTTGAAATTGATCGCTTAGGTAATATTCCAGGTTCCATTCCCATGAACAATTCTGCATCGTCTCTTTGTATTTCTCAACGACATTACCTAAAAATAAACTGGTAGAGGAATCGGTTTTTGCTGTAACCATACTGGATGACACGGTGTTTGCAGGTGTCAAATACCATATTCCAGATACAACTCTATTTGAACAAGTTTTCTATTCCTTTTTCGAAATTCGTACTTACCCTCATTTTGTTATCACTTAAGGATTTGTTCATCCGCTTACATTAGATCCCAGAAAGCTAATAATAAATAATAAACATAACTGGTACAAAGATTGCTCCTTGCGGTAGTCCACAATTACTTCTCTCCATTTACTGCTTACCTTAAATTCTGTACTCACGTCCCTTTCATACAAAAAGCCCACGTCATTCCAGGACTTTACCTTCAACCCCCGCGAATGTGTTACAGATTCTCTTACGGCCTACAGTGTGCTGCTTAGTCAAATCGCTCGTTAAATTCTAAGTCCTGTATATACAAGCTACCTTTGCCGAATCGCAGTAGCAATATATCAGCACTTCTATCGTAAGAAAACAACGCATGATCGACCTCCCTGATATCTAAACTGCTTGTGAGATACCACGTGAAGTTTCGTAAGTAGTCTGACCCACCATTTTCTGTGTTTTCTTCAGCAGTCTGTACTTTGTTATGATCAGTGGTACTTGTGTATAGGTAAGGATTTACCTATTCCTCTCTTATATAGACGGTATTTGCTCTTTATTTGTTATCTCCCCTTTCCTCAGCGAGCTTCGGAATATGAAATAGTAAATAGTGAGTGACGTGAGCGATCTTCGGCATCCTTTAAGAATCGAAACAGAGATACCACACTCGCT
>NC_051395.1:45686333-45698833 GCF_015228065.2 Penaeus monodon | reverse complement strand
TCTGTGTGTGTTTAAGTGTATGTGCGTGTGTGTGTGTGGTGTGTGTGGTGTGTGTGTGTGACGGGCTATGCGTCCTTAGTACAATGGTGAACAGAGGGTAGTTATACTTGTTAACGGCTTGACTCTTTATTTCTGAGAGTTGAAAACCCACGCAGTATAAGAACAACGACATGTTTATTTATACGGGTTTGGGCCCCCGGAGGTCACGGTCACCCACCTGGAGGGAGGCGAGGGCTGACCTTAGCGCGGTGGTAGCTTAGCGCGACTCCCCCGGAGGGAGGCGAGAGGTGACCCTACCGCGTCGGTGCTTCACACGACTCCCGGTAAAACGGGTCAGATATAAATGTGACCTCCGCCCTCGCTGAGCGGGTGGTTCTTATTTGGGACATTTGGATCCACGTGGAAGACAGCCACGTGGTCCACTGGCAATAGAAATAGAATTATCCACATCCTGTAACAGAAATAGATTTATCCACATCTTATATTGCTCGGCCACCTACTCGCGCCTCGCCCTCGAGGCGCCTTCAGGGTGACCAAACGTGCCTGGTCGACTCGTTCTCGGGCGTTGTCCTGGATCAACTCCGTGGCTGCTCGTCCATGTTGTCCTCATCCTCCTGGTCCCTGGTGTAATCTGCTCGCCCCTCGATTATCCACACGTCCTCGAAAGTCTCGCACAGGTCCCCCTTTGACTTCAATTCGTCTTGACCTCCTCGTAGTCCTGGCCCAGGCCAAACTCGGGTGTCCTCGCCCAAAACGTCCTCACAGATCTCGTCCAGGCCTTCTCGGGGCCCACACGTCCCTCGTAATCTTCATCCGGATCTACGGGCGTCGGGGCAGGGCGGCATCTCGGGCGGTTTTATACCTGCGCTACGAGCTCCGGGAGTTGACCGGATCTGCAGGCGTCCGCCAGCACAGCATTCGGGGGCGACTGATACCTGCGGCAAAGGTGCTGGTTCGCTGGATTCTAGGGGGAGTCTGGCAGGCAAAAAACCTTTTCTGACGAAATCCTGGTCCGGGGGCCCCTATGGCGATCTTCGATGACGTCCTTCTTACAGCATCCAAAGGGGCCCTCCCTCGGTTTGCCGTGTCGGTCCAAACTGCAATATAAAGTCCGGGAGCCAGATCATACACGTGGGGGCCCCAGAGTAAGAGAAAAGAAAGGCAACAGAGAAGATGGGGTGGAAATTACCAGTACCGGTTATTCATAACAATTTAACGGTTTTTAATGTTGGTTTTTAACTTATTTTCGTCTTTTTTTTTCATTTTGTGTTTTATTTTCACAAAGGTAAAGAAGAAAATAGAAGAGGGAGATGTCATAGGGGTCCCATAGACCTTTTTTGAACTACCCACCATCTCTGATAAAATATGAGAGTAGATAAGGGAACGACTGGGCGATCCGCGAAGATCTATTTGAACCATAGTCGTCACACAGATAAGAATAGATGTAACTTGTACATTATGTACGAACCACTCGTCACGACGGACAAAATTGCGGGCTAAAGAGATACATAATAATCTTTACGCCGGCACTAGACAGCAACCAGCCTTATTATGAAAAAGGGTCAGTGTTTTTTTGTCCTGCGTGTGTGAGTGAGGTGAAGGTGTGTGTGTATGCGTGTGTGAGTGACAGCTCCCGTTAATGAAAGGGAAAGCGAGTGACCTCACACAGAGAATGAATCATAAACACGAATATTAACTTTTCACTATAACAAAACTGAAGTAAATTAGCCAAAGCTAGCTATTTAAGATTATTTCAACTACCACATTGAATTCAACATATAATGATATGCGACAGAATGTACGCATGAATGAATGGGACTGAAAAATATTCGCCAAAATTTTTCAGCAAATCTTCTCGGGTCAGAAAACTGAACTGCCGAGGTACATGTCTAGCTTTGCACGTCAGACTTCAATAAAACTCAATAACGGGGGATCCTATACCCAAAAAGCCGTATATGACTGAAACGACTCGAGCCAGGAATTAATATCCTGCTCTCTTTCCCGCGTATCTGTAATGGGGGGCTCGCAAATTCCCGAAGGGTATATAATTCACGAATCACACAAACGCTTGGGGGGTAAACCCAAACATGCAAGCGACTTCAAGAGGGGGAGAAAGGTGTGATTAATATGCGAATAAGGATTCTAGCTTAAACCCTAGTCCTACATTAATTAATGGACGTAACCGCGGGTCACACCGACTCAAAGGGAGCCGAACGAACGAATAACTTCGGTTATAGCACCTACTTTCGAACGACGGAGCGCAGATCTATTAGGCGTATACGGCAACCCCTGGGCAATATCGTGCAATCATGTGCACTATGATATGGGGGAAGATCCTACGCTATATCCAAATAATACAATTTCGTTACCTGCTTCGCTCTAGCGCCGATAGAACGTGTCACCAAAAAACAATGTAACAATGATATGTTTGCTTCCAAATTAGGGGAACCAAGTGGTATCTGAACCTACCCACGCCGCCACCGACCGGGAAAGAGAAGTGAGGTTTAGGTCAAGACAGGAAAATTTAAACCTTTTTCTAATCCAAAGTGACCGCAAAAGAAGAAAAGGGAAGGTCAGGTCGGGCGGGAAAATGACCTTTCTCTTCTCAGTGACCACAAAGAAAAAAAAGGTACGGTCAGTTCGGGGGGCGAGGGTTTTGGAACGAGATAAAATGAAATGATTTCGTGATAAGATAAAATCACGAACGCGTTAAATTCGTTGCAGATGAAACAATTAAATCTCTAAAAACGAGAGAAAATAATTAATTACTTTTACTAACGAACGATATTCATGTTATTGATCACATACTCGTCGCACCGGAAAAACGATCTGAGGTGGAAGGGAAAAGTGGAGAATGTGCCTTTGCTGTCAATAGCACCTTTTAACCCAACAACAAAAAACGGCTTAACACATTTATGGGAGAAGAAAGGGAAAAGAAATAAGAAAGGGCCCAAACGTGTACTTACGTGTTTTTTTTTTTAGCCATGTCTTGAAGCGGTCGAGCGGATTTTCTTCGGAGATTGGCGTTCATGCTGCGAGCCGGAAGGACGCAGCGCCACCCTGCCACCAGATTGTTAAAGCTATGCGTAAATCTAGTACAGTGGCTGACAGGGACGCAAAACACACGTAAAGGGGTGAACACACGCTACGACGACGCTACGACTTGTCTAAAGGGTCAAAAGCGCCGCGGTGTCAGGGCAGCCCGCCCGGAGAGAGGGCGGGGCTGACCTTAGCGCGTCGGGCGCTGGTCACGAACTCTCCCGGAGGGAGGCGAGAGGTGACCCTACCGCGTCGGTGCTTCACACGAACTCTTTATTTCTTAGAGTTGACACCACGCAGTATAAGAACACGACATGTTTAGTTATACGGGTTATGGGGCCGCGCGGAGGTCACGGTCAGCCCACCTGGAGGGAGGCGAGGGCTGACCTTAGCGCGGTGGTAGCTTAGCGCGAACTCCCCCGGAGGGAGGCGAGAGGTGACCCTACCGCGTCGGTGCTTCACACGAACTCCCGGTCAAACGAGGTCAGTTTATAAAATGTGACCTCCGCCCTCGCTGAGGGGTTTGGTTCTTATTTGGGACATTTGGATCCACGTGGAAGACAGCCACGTGGTCCACTGGCAATAGAAATAGAATTATCCACATCCTGTAACAGAAATAGATTTATCCACATCTTATAGTGTGTGTGTGTGTGTTTTTGTGTGGGGTTTTGGGTGTGTGTGTGTGTGTGTGGGGTGTGTGTGTGTGGGGTGTGTGTTTAAGTGTATTGCCTGTTTTGTGTGTGTGTGTGTGTGGGGTGGTGTGTGTGTGTGTGTGTGTGTATGTGTGTTTTTAAGTGTATGTGCGTGCGTGCGTGCGTGCGTGTGTGTGTGTGTGTGTGTGTGTGTGTGTGTGTGTGTGTGTGTGTGTGTGTGCATGTGTGTGTTTAAGTGTGTGTGTACATGTCTGTTTGCGTACGCGTTCGTGCATTCGAGACGCATGTATACGTGTCTCCTTCCACCTATACACACACACGATACCCCATAAAATAAAGCTACTCCACCTTCCTCTTACATTACTCCTCCCCCCCCCCCCTTCCCCCTCCCCACAACCCAAACGTCAGCAAAATGAAAGCATCCTCGCTGACATCCCTTCCAGCAACACAATCAATAGCAGTGTCAGCTTCCCTAATCCGAACTTTCAGCTCGTCAGCCGAAACGGGCCATCCGACCGCAGACCTTGATTCCGTTTTCGCTCGCCGTCAGCTGCTTTGGGCCTGATAACGTGGTCGATATTTTTTGTTTATCCTGTATTATCATTATCATTACCTTTCTTTTATTATTATTTTTTTTTCAGGCGGTGTATATTGTGAAAAGATTATGGAGTGTTATCAAATATCTTTTTCGTTCTTTTCAGGTGTTATGTTCCTCTATTTTACTTTCTCTATCCCTTTCTCTCTCTCTCTCTCTTTGTCCCTCCCTCTCTCTCTCCCTCTCTCTCTCTCTTTCTCCCTCTCCTTCTCCTTCTCCCTCTCCCTTTCCTTCTCCCTCTCTCTATCCTTCTCCCTTTCCCTCTCCCTCTCCCTCTCATTATCTTCCACCTCCTTTCTTTTCTATTTAATCTCCCTTTATTATCTCTCTCCCTGCTCTCCCCCCCTCTCTCTCCTTCTCTTATCTCAAACCACACAAGCTTTTTCTTCTTATCAGTGCCTGCCTTTTATCCCCCTTTCATTTTTCTATCTTCCCTCAATTCATATTAGTGCAAAGGATATAAAATAAGCAAATAGATAAACAGATAACAAGATAAAATATGCACATATGATAGGTAAATGAATTGAATAAATTTATAAATGATATGAATACAAATCAATACAGTAAAAACAAACAAAAGTAAATGAAATAAATAAATCATAAAGATAAAAGGAATATGTGGGGAAAAAAAAGTTTTATATTATCGGGCACATTAATCGAACCATATAAAATCGCGACGTTCTCTCGTGCGCAAAAATCGAACATCTTTATATCGAATTTCAAAAAAAAAAAAAAAAAAAAAAAAAAAAAAAAAAAAAAAAAAAAAAAAAAAAATCCATTTCATTTCCAGCCCATCATGTAGGCGCCTCTTTTTGCCCATCCCGGTGACACACGCCCGCTTATGGTATCAATGACACACGCCTACACACAGGATTCTCACTTTTAAAAACTCTACCCCTTTATCCGTAACGGGTGCGTTCTTGTCTCCTGTGTGTCCCGCCTTTTAGTCTGTCCTCTTTTGTTTTAGTCTATCTGCCAGTCTGTCTCTCTGTCTCTCTTTCGGTCACTCTATCGCCCTTTTTTGTCTTTTGGGCCAATCTGTCGTCTTCTCTTTTTTCGTCCTCTATCTGCCTATCTGTTTGTTTCTTGGCCTTTTGTCTGTTTGTCTCTTTTTTGGGGGGGTCGCTCTTCTGCCTATCTGTTTGTCTCTTGCCAATCTGTCGTGGGTCTCTCTGGGTCTCCTTTGTCTGTCTGCCCGTCTCTGGGTTTAATTTGTTGTCTCTCTTCCTCTTTGGGTAAAACTTTTTTGCTGTCTTTTTATCGGCTGTTTGTCTTTGGGTCCATTACACCCTATCATTCGCTCTCTCTCTTCTATCTCTCTACCTCTACCCTTTTTCTGCCCTTTTTTTAATTACCGTTTCTATTTATCTCGCGTTCAAATTTTTCCCTTATTTTCTTATCTTTACCATCATAATCGTTGTATTCCTTTACTATCAATTTTTTCTCCCTTCCCCAAATGTAAATTTTGTCACCAATCTCATCTAATTATAATAACCCGGGTTTTACAAATCATTTTCCATAAACATTACCGCATCATTATCCGTCTAACGTTACTACTACCGTCTTTCATCATAATCTGTTTTTTTCATTACTGATCTTATACCTTGTAGCAAATTCCAAAAGGTGATAATTTTACAGCATGTTTTCAAAAGACCATAATGTCTCGATAATAGGCGCTAATAACAATAAAAATGGGGTCAAAGTTCCCATGAAAACTTTTGACATGATTTAAACAAAAACAAAGGATGAAAAAATACATGATATTTTATCGTGTTAAACATTTTACATGAAAAAAAGAAAGTGGAAAAATGAAACAAATAAAAAAAAGTATATAAAAATATATATATATATATTATATATATAATATATATATTTTATAAAATAATATATATATATATTATATATATATATATATATATTATTATTATATAAATATATTAATATATATATATATATATATATATATATATTATATATATATTTATATTAATTATTATATATATAATATAATATTTTTATGTATTATTTATATTATAATATATATATAATAATATATTTATTATCTTAAATATTTATTATATATATATATATTATAATATATATATATATTATATATAAATTATATATATATATTTTATATATAAATTTATATTATTTATATATTTTTATATATATTTTTCCACTTTTTTTTTTTTTCATGAAAAATTTTAACCTTTAAAATTTCCTTTCTTTTCACCCTTTTTTTGTTGTGTTATCATGCCCAAATGTTTTTCATGTGGCACTTTGATCCATTTTTATTGTTATTAGCGCCTTATCGTGACTTAGGTCTTTAGAAATACATCTGTAAATTATCTACCTTTTGAAATTTGCTAAAAGGTTAGATCATAATGATAAAAAACAGTTTAGATGTATGACGGTATATAACGTTAGAGTATAACTGATGAGGGTTTTGATGGTAAAATGATTAGAAACCGTTAATTAAAATTTATGTGAGAGGGTGACAAAAAAAAAACATTGGGGAAAGGTAGAAATTTGATAGAAAATGGTAAACAAGCGTTATGATGGTAAAGAAAGTAAAATACAGAAAAGTTTCGAACGCGAGTAAATAAAACGGAAATTAAAAAAGACAAAAAGAGATAGAGTAAAGATAAAAAGAGAGAGAGCGAAGATGGGGTTAATGGACCGAACGACAAACAACAGATAAGAGACAGAAAAACATTTGACCGAAAGGAGCGAGAGACGACAAATTAACCGAGAGACGGGCAGACAGAAAAATGGCTGACCGAGAGAGACCTACGACAGATTGGCCAAGACAAACAGATGGGCGACAGAGCCCAAAAGAGAAAAAAAACCCAACAGATTGGCCAAGAAACAACAGATAGGCAATAGAGTGACCCAAAGAAGACACAGCAGATTGGGGCCAGAGACAAAAAATAGGGAGATAGGTGCCGAAAGAGAGACAAAAACAACGGCATAACTGAACAAAAGAGAGACAGACTAAAAAGGGAGACACCAGGGAGACAAAACCACCCGTTTACGGACTAAAGGGGTAAGTGTTAAAGTGAAAATCCTGTGTGTAGGCGTGTGTCATTGTACCATGGGGGCGTGTGTCCCCGGGGATGGGAAAAAGGGGCCTACAGAGGGGCGAAATAAAAGGGTTTTTTTTTTTTTTTTTTTTTTTTTTTTTTTTTTTTTTTTTTTTTTTTTTAAAATTCGTTAAAATGTTCGATTTTTGCGCCGAGAGAACGTCGCGATTTTATTGGTTCGTTAAATGTGCCCGAAAATTTAAAAAATTTTTTTTTCCCCACATATTCCTTTTATCTTTATGATTTATTTATTTCTTTTACTTTTGTTTGTTTTTACTGTATTGATTTGTATTCATATCTTTTATAAATTTATTAAATTCTTTCCATCTAGGCATATTTTATCTTTTTTATCTGTTTATCTTTTTGCTTTTTTTTATATCCTTTGCACTAATATATTGGGGGAAGATAGAAAAAAAAAAGGGGAAAAAAGGCCCGGCACTAAAAGAAAAAAAAGTTTGTGTGGTTTGAGATAAAAAAAGGGAAAAGGAGGGGGGGGAGCAGGGAAGAGATAAAAAAGGGGAATTAAATAAAAAAGAAGGGGTGGAAGATAATGGAGGGAGAGGGAGGGGAAAAAGGGGAGAAGGATGAGAGAGGGAAAAGGGAAAGGGGAGGGGAGAAGAAAGGAAGGGAAAAGAGAAAAGAGGGAGGAGAGAGGAGGACAAAAGAGAGGGGAAAGGAAAGGGGATAGAGAAGAAAAAATAGGGGAACATAACACCTGAAAGAACAAAAAAATATTTGATAACACTCCAAATCTTTTCAAAAATATACCCCCGCAAAAAAATAATAAAAAAAAAGGTAATGATAATGATAATCAGGATAAAAAAAAAATTCGCCACTTATCAGGCCCAAAGAGCTGACGGCGCGAAAAAGGACTCAAAGGGCTGCGGTCGGATGGCCCTTTCGGCTGACGAGCTGAATTCGGGTTAGGGGAAACTGAACTGATTGATTGTTTGTGAAGGGGTGTCGCGAGGATGCTTTCATTTTGCTGACGTTTTGGGGTTTTGGGGGGGGAAGGGGGGGGGAGGAGTAATGTAAGAGGAAAGGGGGGTAGCTTTATTTTTTGGGGTATCGTGGTGGTATAGGTGGAAAAGGGGACACGTATACATTCTCTCGAATGCACGAACGCGTACGCAAAAAGAATGTACACACACACTTAAACAACACATACACACACACCACACACACCACCACACACACGCACATACCTTTAAACACACACGAGACACCACCTACACACCACACACACACACCACACACACAACACACACACCACACACACACCACACCACACACACCACACACACACACGGGCACTACACTTAACACACACCACACACACAACACACACACAACACACACACAACACCACACACACACCACACACACACTAAAAGTGTGGATAATCTATTTCTGTTACAGGATGTGGAAAATTTATTTCTATTGCCATTGGCCCACGGGGCGTCTTCCACGGGGTCCAAATGCCCCAAATAAGAACCACCCCTCACGAGGGCGGAGTCAATTTTATATCTGACCTCTTTTGACCGGGATTCGTGTGAACCCGACGCGGGGGGGGCACCTCTCGCCTCCCCCCGGGGGAGTTCGCGCAAGCTCCCACCGCGCTAAGGTCACCCCTCGCCCCCCTCCAGGTGGGCTGACCGTGCCTCCGCGCGGCCCCAAAACCCGTAAAACAAAACATGTCGTGTTCTTATAATGCGTTGTGTCAACTCTAAGAAATAAAGGTTCGGGGAAAGCACCACCGTGGTCACCTCTCGCCTCCCCCGGGGAAGTTCGTGACCACGCCCGAGCGCAAAGGTCACCCCGCCCTCTCCCCGGGGCGGGCTCCCTCCCGGGCGGCGCTTTTGCCCCTTTAGACAAGTCGTAGCGTCGTCGTACGTTGTTCCCCCCTTTACGGTGTTTTGCGTCCTGTCAGCCACTGTACTAAGTCGCATAGCTTTAAAATCTGGTGGCAGGGTGGCGCTGCGTCCTTCCGGCTCGCGCATGAACGCAATCCCCGAAGAAAACCCGCTCGCCGCTTAAAGACAGGGCTAAAAAAAAAACCGTAAGTACACTTTTGGGGGGCCCCCTTTCTTATTTTTTTTTCCCTTCTTCTCCCATAAATGTGTTAAGCCCGTTGTTTTTTGTTGGGAAAAGTGCTAATACAGCAAATGGCACATTCTCCCTATTCTTCCCTCGATCGTTTTTCCGTGCGATCGAGTATGTGATCATAAACATAATTGTTCGTTAGTAAGTAATTTTTTTTTCTCTTTTTTTGAGTTTATATTTTTCCTCACGAATTTAAACGCTTCGTGATTTTATCTTATCACAAATATCTTTCTTTTATCTCGTTCCAAACCCCTCCCCCCCCGAACTGACCGACCTTTTTTCTTTCTTTTGTGGTCACTAAAAGGGAAAAAAGGTCTTTTTCCCCGCCCGACCTCCCTTTCCTTTTTTCTTTTTTTTGCGGTCACTTTGGTTTAAAAAAAGGTTATTTCCTGTCTTGACCTGACCTCACTTTCTTTTCCCGGTCGTGGCGGGGGGGGTGGTTTAAATACCACTTTGTTCCCTCATTTAAAGCAAACTATCTTTTACTTGTTTTTTGGGGTGAACGTTCTATCGGCGCTAGAGCGAAGCGGGTAAAAAAATTGTTATTTGGATATAGCGTGGGATCTTCCCCCTTCTAGTGCACAGGTTTGCCCATATTCCCCGGGGGTTTGCTTAAACGCCTAAAGATCTGCGCTCCGCTTTCAAAATGGGTGCTATAACCAAAGTTATTGTTCGTTGGGCTCCCTTTGATCGGTGTGACCCGCGGTTACGTCCGTTTTTAAATGTAACAGGGTTTAAGCTAGAATCATTTTCGCTTATAATCACCCCTTTTCTCACCCTCTTAAAGTCGTTTGCATGTTTGGGTACCCCCCAAGCTTTTTGTGTGATTCGTAAATTTTAAAATCCTTCGGGAATTTTTTCGAGCGCCCATTCAAAACGCGAAGAGAGCAGGGTATTATATTCCTGGCTCAGTCGCTTCAGTCTTTCGGCATTTGGGGATGGATCCCCCCTTATTGAGTTTTTTTTGAAATCTGACGTGCAAAGCAGACTGTACCTCGGCGTTCAGATTTTTGACCCAGAAATTTGCTTGAAAATTTGGCGATATTTTTTTCATGTACCATTCATTTATCGTACATTCTGTCGATTCATTTATTTGATTCAATGTGGTAGTTGAATAATCTTAAAAGTAGCATTGCAATTTTCTTCTTTTTTTTATAGTGAACGTTAATATTCGGTTTATGATTCATTTTCTGTGTGAGGTCACTCGCTTTTCCCCCTCATTAACGTTTGCTTCCTCCACACCATACCACACACCTTCCCTCACTCCACACGCAGACAAAAACCTGACCCTTTTTCATTAATAAGGCTGGGTTTCGTCTAGTGCCGGCTAAAGATTTTTTATGTTCTCTTTAGCCCCCAATTTTTTCCGTCGTGACGATGGTTTTGTACATAATGTACAAGTTACATCTATTTCTACTTGTGACGACTATGGGTTTAAATAGATCTTCCCGGTCGCCGATGTGTTCCCTTACTACTCTCTATCATCAGAGATGGTGGGGAGTTAAATGGTCTATGCGGCCGCTACTGACATCTCCCCTTCATTTTTTCTTTACCTTTGTGAAAATAAAAAACAAATGAAAAAAAAGACGAAAAAAAAGTAAAAACCCAAAATTAAAAACCCTAATTGTTATAATAACCGGGTACTGGGAATTACCACCCCATCTTTTTCTGTTGCCTTTCTTTTTCTCTTACTCTGGCCCTTACGTGTATATCTGGCTCCCGACTTTATATTGCAGTCGGACCCACACGGGCCCCAGGGAGGACCCCTTTGGATGCTGTAAGAAGGGCGTCATCGAAAATCGCCATAGCCCCGGACCCGGATTTTGTCAGAAAAGGGGTTTCCTGCCAGACCCCCGTAGAATCCAGCGAACCGCCCTTTGCCGCAGGTATCAGTCGCCCAAATGCTGTCCTGGCGGCCCTGCAATCCGGGCAAATCCAGGAGCTCGTAGCGCAGGGATAAACCGCCCCGAGTGCCGCCCCTGCCCCCACGCCCGTAGATCCGGGTGAAGATTACGAGGCGTGTGGACGCGAGAAGGGCCTGACAGATCTGTGAGGACTGTGGACAGGACACCGCCGATTAGGGCCCGGCCGGACTACGAGGGGGTCAAGACGAATCTGAAGTCGGGGGACCTGTGGCGAGACTTTTTGAGGGCTTTGGATAATCGAGGACGAGCAATTACACCAGGGACCAGGGGGGGATGAGGACAACATGGGCGAGCAGCCCGAAGTTATCCAGGCAAGCACAGAACGAGACAAAACCCCCAAATTGGTCAACCCCTTTAAGCGCCTCAGGGCGAGGCGCGAGTAGGTGGCCGAGCAAAAAAAATGTGGATAAAACTATTTCGTTTCAGGATGTGATAATTCTATTTCTATTGCCCGTGGGCCACGTGGCTGTTTCCACGTGGATCCAAAGTCCCAAATAAGAAACCCCCCTCAGCGAGGGCGGGGGTCACTTTTATATCTGACCTGTTTGACCGGGGTTCGTGTGAAACCCGACGCGGTAGGGTCACCTCTCGCCTCCCTCCGGGGAGTTCGCCTAAGCTACCCCGCGTAAGGTCCCCCGCCTCCCTCCGGGGGGCTGACCCTGCCCCCCGCGCGGCCCCATAACCCCTATAAATAAAAATGTCGTGTTCTTATACTGCGTGGTGTACTCTCAAAAATAAAAGTCAAGCCTTTAAAAAGTATAAATACCCCCTGTTCCCATTGTCTAAAGGGCGCATAGCCCGCACACACACACACCACCACACCACACACCACAGCCATACACTTAAACAACACAGAGACACACAACATACACACAACCACACAAACACACCACACACACACACACACACACACACACACCACCACACACCACACACACACACACACCAACACCACACCCACACACACACACACACACACACACACACACACACCCATAGAAAAGTATACCAAACTCGACACAAACTTAAAAACAAAAATTTTTGTGTGAGTTCCTGAAACATTTTCTTTTTTTTTTATACCCCGGCCATTCGCGCAAAA
>NC_051395.1:45652664-45662664 GCF_015228065.2 Penaeus monodon | reverse complement strand
AGCTCTCCATCTCTCATTTCTCTATCATCCTTCTCTCTACATATACTATCTCCTCTCTATTTATCTCTATCTCTCTCTCTCTCTCTCTATAACTCCTCTCTCTCTCTCTCTATAAACTTCTCTCTCTCACTATATTCTCCTCTCTCTATATCTCTCTATTAATCTCTTCCATATATATATTCTCCATCTCTCTCTCTAATCTCCACTCTCTTCTCTATATCTCTACTCTCTCTAATAAACTATCTCCTCCTACTATCCTCCATCTCTCTCTCATCTATCTCCTTCTCTCTCTCTTATCATCTCCTCTCTCGCTCTCTCTATCTCCTCTCTCCTACTCTCTATCTCCTTTCTCTCTCTCTCATATCCTACTCTCTCTTCTCTATCCCTCTCTCTCACTCTCTATCTCCTCTCTATCATCTATCTCCTCTCTTCATTTTTATCTCTCTAATCCTCTCTCTTCTCCTCATCTCTCTCTCTCCTCTCCTTCATCTTCCTCGCTCTCTCTACTATCCTCTAAATCTCTATCATCTCCTCTCTCTTCTCTCTCCTCCTCTCTCCTCATCCTCTCTCCCTCCCCTACCTCCTCCTCTCTACTTCTTCTCCTCTCTCTACTCTCTCCTCCTCTCCCTCTCTACTCCTCCTCAACCCCCCCCCCTCCTCCCCCCCTCTCTCCTCCTCATTCTCTACTCTACTCCTCCTCTCCTCTCTCTCCTCTCTCTCTCTCCTCTACTCATCTCTCCTCCTACTCCTCTCCTTCTCTCTCTCTCTCCTCTCCTCCTCTCTCTACTCTACTCTCCTCCCCCTCACCCCTCTCTCTCTCTCCTACTCTCTCTTACTTCCTCTTGCTCTCTCTCTTCTCTCTCCTCTCTCCTCTTCCTCTCTCCTCCTCTCTCACTCCCTCACACTCCTCTCTCTCTCTCTCATCTCTCTCTTATCTCCCCCTCTCTCCTATACTCTCTCATCACTCCCCCCCTATCTCCTCTGCCCTTCCCTTCTCCTCTCTACACTTTCCTCTTTCCTATTCTCTCTCTCTCTCCCTCTTTCTTATCTCTACTCTCTCTCTCCCTCTCTCTTACTCTCTCCTCTTAACTCTCCCTCTCCCTCTCCTCTCTCTCTGCTCTCCTCTACTCTTCTCTATCCTCTCATTCTCTCTCTTCCTCTCTCTCTCTCTCTAACTCTGTCTCTCTCTCTCTCTGTCCTCCTCCTCCCCTCTCCTCTCCCCCCTCTCTCATCTCCTATACCACCCCCTCTCGCCTCCTCTCTTTCTTTCCTACTCTCTCTCTCTCTCTCTCTCTCTCTCTCTCTCTCTCTCTACTCCTACTCTCTCTCTCTCTCTCTCTCTCCTCTCTACTTCTCTCTCTCTCTCTCTACTACTATTTCTCCTCTCTCTCTCCTCTCTACACTCCTACCTCCTATCTCTATCTCCCATCTCTCTTCTCCTATCCCCTCTCCCTATCTCTATATCTCCTCTCTCTACTCGCTATCTCCTCTCTACTAACTCTCTCTATATCTCCTCCTCTCTCTCTCTATCTCCTCTTCTCTCTCTCTATCTACCTCTCTCTCTCTCCTATCTCTCTCTACCTCAGCTCTTTTTTCTCTCTCTCCAAAACTACCCTCTTCCTCTCTCTCTTATACTCTATCCTCTCCCCTCTTCTTTTTACTTTAACTTCTTATTCTTACTCTCTCTCTCTCCCTTTCCCTCCCTCTCTCTACTCTCTCTCTCTAACCTCCCTCCACTCTCTCTTCTCTCTCTCTCCCTCTCTCTTCTCCTCTCTCTCTCTCTCTCCTACCATCTCCTTCTCCTCTTCCTCTACTCTCCTCTACCTTCTCTCTATCTCTCCTCTCTCCTCTTCCTCTCTACTCCCTCTCTCTCTCTCCTCTCTCTTCTCTCCTCTCCCTCCCTCCTCTCTCACACTCCCTCTCTCTCTCTCTCCTCCTCCTCCTCCCTCTCTCCTCATCTACCTCTTCAACTTCTCCAATCCTCTCTCATACCCTCTCTCTCACATCTCTCTCTCCCCATCTACCTCTATCTATCTACTCATTCCTACCCTCCTCTCCTCTCCTCTACCTTATCCCTCTTTCTCTCCTCCTCTTTCCCTCTTCTCTCCTCTCTCTCCCCCTCTCCAATCTTCCTCCTCTCTCTCTACCTCCTCTTTCTCCCTCTCTTAACTCTCTCTCCTTCCCCCTCTCCTCTCTCTCCTCCCCCCTTCTCCCTCATACTTACTCCTATCTACTCTATCTCCTCTCTCTCTCTCTCTACTCTCCTGTCCTCTCCTCTCCCACTCTCCTCTCCTTCCTCTCCACCTCTCCTCCCTCTCTCTTTACTTCACTTCTTCACTCTCTACTCTCTCCTCCTACTCTCCTCTCACTATCCTCTCTCATCCTCCCTCTCTATCTCTCTCTCTCTATTAACTCTTCACTTTCCCCCCCCGTCTCCTCTCCCCCCCCCACCATCCCTACTCCTCTCTTTTATCTCCTCTCCCTACTCCTCTCCTTCTCCTCTCCTACTCCTCTCCTCCTCCTCTCTCCCTCCTCATCTACCTCTCTCTCTCCTCCTCCTTCTCTCTCTCCTCTCTCTCTCTCCTCTTCTCTTCTCCTCTTTCCTCTCTCTTCTCCCTCTTTCTCTCTCTTCCTCTTTCTCTCTCTCTTTCCCTCTCTCCCCTTCCCTCTTTCTCTCTCTCTTTCCCTCTCCTCTCTCTTTCCATTTTCCTATCTCATATCCCTCTATTACTCTCATCTCTTCCATACTTTCTCTACTCTACTTTCCCTCTCTCTCTCTTTCCTCTTTCTCTCTCTCTCCCTCTTCCTCCTCCTTTCCCTCTTCTCTCTCTTTCCCTCTTTCATACTCATCTACTTCCCTTTTCTCTACTCTTCCCTCTTTCTCCTCCCTTCCCTCTTCTCTCTCTACTTTCCTCTTCTCTCTCTCTTTCCCATCTTTCTACTCCTCTTTCCCTCTCTCTTCTCCCTTCCCTCTTTCTACTCATCTCTCCCCTACCCTCTTTCCCTCTTTCTCTCTCTATCCCCTCCCCTCCCCTTTTCTCTACCTCTTCCCTCCCCCTCATTCCCCTCCTCCCTCTTTCCTCCTCCTTCTTTTCTCTTCTCTACTCTCTTTTCCATCTATCTCTCTCTCTTCCCTCTTTCTCCTCTCTCTTTCCTCTTTCTCTCTCTCTCTCCTCTTTCTCTCTCTCTTCTCCCTATTTATCTCTCTCTTTATCCCTCTCTTCCTCTCTCTCTTTCTCTCTTTCTCTCTCTAATTTCCCCTCTTGCTCTCTCATATGCCTCTTCTCTCTCTCTTCCCTCTTTCTCTCTCTACTTCTCCCTCTTCGTTCTATCTTTCCCTATATTTTTACTCTCTTACTTCACATATTTTCTCTCTCTTAATCCATTATTTACTCTCTCTACTTTCCCCTTCTAACTCTCGCCTTCCATCTTTCTCTCTCCTCTCCCTCTTCTACTCTCCCTTTCCCTCTTCTACTCATTCCCTTCTCTCTCTCTCTCTCTCTCTCTCTCTCTCTCCCTCCTCTACTCTCTCTCTCTCTCTTCCTCTACTCTATCTCCTCCTTCTCTACTTCTCTACTCTCTCTTGCTCTCTCTCTCTCTCTTTCTCTTTCTTTACCCTACTCTCTTGTCCCTCTCGCTTCCCTATTTCTAGATAAACTCTTTCTTCTCCTCCTCTAAGATCTCCTCTCTCTCTACTCTCTCTATCTCTCAATCTATCTCTTCCTATCTATCTCTTTCTCCTCTCTCTCTCTACTCTCTACGATTCTCTTACTCTCGCTCTCTCTCTCTACTTATATCTCTATCTCGATCCTCGTCTCTCTTATACTCTCCATCTCTCTCTTTCTTTCTTTCTCTCTTCTCTAACTATCTCTCTCTGCTCTCTCTCCCCCCTCTACTCTCTCTCTCTCTCTCTCCCCCACTTCTCTCCTCTCTCTCTTTACATAACACTTCTCCTTTCTCTCCTCTCTCTCTTTCTTCTCTCTCTCTTTTCTCCCTCTGTCTTTCCTCTCCTCCCTCTCTTTTTCCCCTTCCCCTCTCTCTACTCTTCTTCCTCTACCTCTTCTCTACCCCTCTCTCTTACTATCTCTCTCTCCTTCTCTCCTCTAACTCTTTCTCTCCTCTCTCTCTTGCTCTCCTCACTCTCTCTTTCTATCTCTCTAATAGTGTTATTCTCTCCTACTAGACTCTCTCCCCCCTTTAATACTCTTTCTCCCACTCTCTACTTACTCTCTTCTCTCTACTTCCCTCTCCTCTCTATTTACCCCCCCACATGCTTCTCCTCCTCATATCTATCTAACTATCAACTATATAACTTATCTCTCTACGTCTCTCTGTGATATCTCTCGTCTACTCTCTCTCTCTCCCTCTCTACTTCTCTACTCTACTCTCTCTTTCTATCACTCTCTCTCTCTCTCCCTCTCTCTGCTCTCTACTCTCTCCTCTCTCCCTATCTCTCCCACTCTCTCTCCCCCCCCTCTCTCTCTCTCATTCTCTCTCTTTCCTCTCTCCCCCCCACTCTCTCTCTCTCTCTCTCTCTCTCACTATATCTCATTCTATCTATCACCTACTAAGTCTCTACTGCTCTCTGTCTCTCTCTCTCTCTCCTCTCCGCTCTCTACTCTCTCCTCACTCTCTACTCCTCTTCGACTCCTCCTCCCTCTCTCTCTCCTCTCTCCTACTCTCTCCTCTCTCTTCCCCCCTCTCTCTATCCTATGTCCTACTCTTGTCTCTCTTTCTCCTCCCTCTCTTCTAATTCTAGTCTCTCTCTCTTCTCCCCCCCCCCTCCTCTACTTCTCACCTATCTTTCACCTCTCTAATCTCTTTTATACTAATCTCTCTCTCTCTCTCTCTCTCTCTCTCCTCTCTCTCTCCTACTCCTCTCTCTCTCCTCCTCTCTCTCTCTCTCTTTCTTTCCCCCGCCTCTCTCTCTCTCTCTCTACTCTCTCTCCTCTTTGTCTCTCTGTTTCTCTCTCTTTGTCTCTCTCTTTGTCTCTCTTCTCTCTCTCTCTCTCTGTCGCTCCTCCCCCTCTCTCTCCATCTCCCCTCTCTCTTTATCTCTCTCTCTCTTTTTCTTTCTCTCCCCCCCCCCTCTCTCTCTGTTATTATTATTGTTGTTACTATTATTATTGATGTTACTAGTATAGCTGCAAAATTATAACTACAATAATTGCAATGATAATGATAATAATAGTAATAATGAATGATATAATCCACCAATATGATGACAATGATGAATAATAATTGATAATATGAGTATAATGATGATAAATATAATCCATATTATAATATAAAAAAAAAAAACAGTAAAAGAAAATAATTAAAAGTCGAAAAAGCGGCAAAATCTCGCAAAAATATGCAATTTTTAGGGCAATAATTAAAATTTTCCCAAAAACTATTAATCATGACTTAATGATGATAAAAGTGAGAAAAAAGAAAATTTTTCAAAATTTTAATGATTATTAAATTATTATCTTATCATTTTTATTATTATACTATTTTTACTTTTATTATATTATTACTATTTCATTATTATTTTTATTATTATTTTTAATTTTTTTATTATTATTATTATTTTAATTATAATATTATTGCGAAAAAATATTTTAAATGTAATAATAACAATAAAAATAATAAAAAGTGAAAAAATAATAATAATTAAAATTGATTAAATATTTTTATTTTTATTATTATAAAATTATTTTTTAGGGTAGTAAATTCCAAAAAAAATTTATTATAACATAAAAATTTAATTTTATTACTATTTTATTGGTTATTAATTTATTTGGAAAAAAATATATATTACAACTGCAAAAATTAAAATAATAAGAAATAAGGCAATAAGAAAATTGCATAATGATGAAAATGTGAAAATGATGATAATGATGGAAAAGGATAAGATAAAAAATGATAATAATCATGTAATCATATAAAAAAAAACGGGAAGTGATTTTTGAGTATACTCCAAAAGAGTTATTTTTGAATTATTTTATGATTTTGCAAAATTTGAGAAAAAAATTTAAAAAATTCCAAAATTGATTAAAATTTGACAATAATATGATAAAAAAAGGGTAATAAAGAGAATTTTGATAACATTTTTGATTATTAATTCATTTTAATATAGTCATTTTTCTTTTATTATCATTATTTTTACTATTATTATATTATTATACTTTTTTATTGATTTTTATTTCTATTTATTTTATTATTATTTCTTTATTTTTATTATTATTATTTTGTTATTATTTTTATTTTACTTTAATTTTTAGTTTTATTGCCAAAAAAATATATAACTGTATTAATAACTTATAATAATAATAATAATAATTTCAATAATAAAAATAATCGTTATAAATTGTTATTAATTTTCATTTTTATTTTTTCATTATTTTTATTTTTTTCTGCAGTATAATTGCAAAAAAATTTTATAACAGTAATAATTTACAGTAATAACTATTAATTAAATAATGAATAAATAATTATTATAAAAATCTTATTTTGTTTTATTATTTCTATTTTTATTGTTTTGTTATTAGTTTAGTTTCAAAGAATATATATTAATTTCAAAAATTACAATAATAATGGTAATAAGGTGCAATTTTTATAAAAATAATTGCAATGATGAAAATGATGATATAACGATAAAAATGATAGAATCAGTAATAAAGAGATAATAAAGGAAATTTTGTTTCATATATAATATAAAAAAGGTAAAAAAGACATGCTCAAAATCGAAAAAACGGCTGTGTTGGTTTTTGTGGTGTTGTGGTTGTGTGGTTGTGTGTGTGTGTGTGTATGTGTGTGTGTGTGTTGTGTGGGGGTGTTGTGTGTTGGGTGTGGGTATTGGGGGTGGTGGGGGTGTGTGTGTGGTGGGTTGTGTGTGTGTGTGTGTGGGGTTTTTGGTGTGTGTGGTGTGTGTGTGTGTATGTGAAGTATAATTTTATATACAACATTATATCTTACTATATTAAAAATAATATATATACATATAATTTTTACATATAAAATACATAAAAATAATAATATATATATTATATATATTATATTTATTTTCTTTTTTTTTTTATTTTTACAACACACACACACACACACACACACACCACACACACACACAACACACCACACACACACATACACGCGCGCGCGCACACACCACACACCACACACCACCACACACAACACACACACACACACACACCACCACACACAACACACACACACCACATTTTTGAATGTATAGTATATGTATATGCATAGTATATAATAAATATAAATAAAATTATTTTATACAAAAAACAAACAGTAAATATAATATAAAAAAAAAAAATAATAAATATATATAATATAACATATAAAAAATTTACACAGACACAACAATACCCTCAAACACTCACTAAAAAACCACTCACTAACAAACACACTCATAACAAAACACTCAAAACAAAAACACACACACCACCCCCAACACATATAACACACACACAAACAATGTGTGTTTTTAATTTTAATATAAAAATAATATATATAAAATATTAATACAATTATCTAACAATAGTAAATATATATTTATATAAATATATAATATAAAATTATAAAGTATTTTAAAAAATATGTATTTTAATAATTATAATATATATATATATATTTTATATAAAATATGTTTAGAGATTTTTATATTTTTAAATAACATATAAAAATGGTGTTTTTGTGTGTGTGTTTGTGTGTTGTGTGTGGGGTGTGTGTGTGTGTGTGTGTGTGTGTGTGTTGTGTGTGGTGTGGGGTGTGGGGGTGGGGGTTTGTGGGGTGTGTGTGTGCGGGGGTGTGTGTGTGTGTTTTGGGGGTGTGTTGTGGGTGTGTGGGTTTTGTGTGTGCGTGGTGGTGTGTTTTTTAAAATTTATTGTTATAAACTACATAAATACATGCATATTTATAAAAATATAAATATTATAAATAGATATATATAATATATAATATATAATATATAGATAATATATGTATATTAAAATTGTATGAATATACTATATATTATTACACACCAGAAACACAACCACCAGAGACAGGATATAAAAATGTATATATATAATAATAATATAATAATTAAAATTTTAATATATATATATATATATAATGTATTAAAAATATATAATGTATATACAAAATATATATGTATTAAAATTTTAATGTATATACAAATAATAATGTATATATAAAATAAAAAGGTAATATATAAAAAATATAATTATAATATAATAATATTAAAAAAATATATATATTTTATATATAATATATATATAAAATTTTCGATATACACACATTTATACATATATATATCCATATATACAAAAATTTATATGGCCACGGTGGCCTAGTGGTTAGAGCATGGGGATCAAGATTTTCAGGGCGGCAATCTGAATGGGGGTTTTTCGACACGGCCGGGGGTTTGTTCCTTGGGAAAGGGAACTTCATCTCGATTTCCTACCTACCCACTGGGTGTCCAAGCCAGCCCAAATTGTGTGGTTTTAAGCCAGGATAAAAAGAGAGAAGATTTCCCATAAAAAGGAAAACGGGGGCCCCGGGAAAGGAACTGGGGACCCACCACGACCACTGCAAGAGCATACAAAAAGAAAAAACAATGACACAACGGACACGGGGGGCCAAACAGAAACCACCTAAAGAAAAAAAAAAAAAAAAGGGGGAAAAAAAAAAAAAAAAAAAAAAAAAAAAAAAAAAAGAAATAAAAAATATAATTAAAAAAATTATAAAAAAAAAAATTGAAAATATAAAAAAATTTTTTTAAAAAGGGGTAATAATAAAATTTTAAATTAAAAAATAAGAGAAAAAGATAGAATAAAAAGGAAGTAATTATAATATAAAATAATAATATATTTTATAATATTATATATAAATATATAATATTTTTATATTAATTATATTATTTATATATATATATAATGTTTTATTTTAAAATTTATAATATATAAATAATATTATATAAAAAAAAAAAAGAAAAAAAAAAAAAAAAAAAAGAAAAATCGGGGGAAAAAAATTTTTAAAATTAAAAAAAAAAAAATTTTAATAAAAATTATTTTATTTAAAAAAATATATAAAAAATTTTATATATAAATATAGTAAAAATATATATCTTAATATAAATTAATTATAAGATATAAAAAAATTTTAAAATATAACATAAAAAAAAATAAAAATTAAAATAGGATATATAGTTATATATATAAATAAATTTTAAAATAAAAATTTAAATATATAATTTTTAAAAAAATATAAAATATAATAATATTTTAAAGATAAATAAAAAATATAAAATAGAAAAATAATAAAACAATTATAAAAAAGAATAAAATTTAAAATTAAATAAATATAAAAGAAAAAACAATATATATACATTATATATATATTTTTATATATATATATATAAATATATTTTAAAAATTTAATTTTATAATATTATATATATTTTAAAACTATATATATATATAATATAAAAATTTATATTATTTTTAATATAAAATATTTTATTTTTAATATATATATTTTATATAGATTTTAAAAAATTATATATATATATATATATATATATATTATATAATATATTAGATATATATATATAAAAATTATATATTTTAATAATATAAATATTTTTATTAAATATAATAATATATAGATAAATATAAAAAAAAAATAATAAAAATTTAAAATAAAAAATTTATAAAAGGAAAAATAAAATATATTTAATATATATATAAAAAAAAAAAATTTAAAAATATATATATTTAAAAATATATAATAAATTTTATAAATATAATATTTTAAATTATATATATATTAAAAATAAAATATAAATAATAAAAATTTGAATAGATAATATATATAAAAAAATTTATGTATGTTTAATATAATATAAAACTAAAATTTTTTATTAATATATTATAATATAATAATATATATATTATATTTTAATATATAATAAAAAAAATTTTAAATT
>NC_051395.1:45644324-45646824 GCF_015228065.2 Penaeus monodon | reverse complement strand
ATAAAGACAGGCAAGCTATATTTCCCTCCTTTTTTCCCCTCCATATTTTTAATTGCTATTCAGTATACGCTAATGAATTCGTATTTTCTTTTCAAAGGCGTTGGAAGTTTGTTAACAGCAGTTTTTAATGGGGACATATACCTTGGTTAAAATGTGTATGCGTTCGTAATCCCTGAATATCTTTGTACTCTATGTAAACTTACTGTTTTTCTTTTGTTTTATTGTTTTTTGTCTCTTAAATATTGTCAATATTTATTTACTCTGTTGATATCAAGTTATTTGCATCGTCCTTATATCTATATCATTCAATATTAACATTATTTGCAAAATTCTATCAAATCAAATATATTACACATTTTTTATATATTTCATTGATATTATCATGATCATTATTATTATCATTATTATTATCATTAGTATTATTATTATTGTTGTTGTTATTGTTATTATCATTATTATCACTACTATTATTTTTTTATTGTTATTATATTTATTATTATTATTATTATCAGTTTTATTATTTTTTATTGTTATTTTATTTATCATTACTATTATTATTATTAATATTATTATTATTATTATTTCTATCATTATTATTATTATTTTCATTATTATTATTATTATTATTATTATTATATTATTATTATTATTATTATTATTATCATTATTATTATTATTATTATTATTATTATTATTATTATTATTATTATTATTAATACTATTATCATTATCACTATTATCATTATCATCATGATTATCAATATCATCATCATTATCATCATCATCATCACCATTTTTCCCCTTTCTATCATTATCGTTAGTGTTGTGGTCTTCGTTACCTGTGTTGTTAGTACTAATAATAATAATCATGAACAGTAAATGGTAACAGTAATACCAAAAGGATAATCCCGCAAACTTAGGCAAACTTACACCTCATATTAAGGTTTCTCGAACTAATTTTCCTTTCTGTCTTTTTCCCTTTTTCTGTCTGTCTGTCTGTCTGTCTCTGTCTGTCTCTGTCTTTCTGTCTGACTCTCTCTGTTTCTGTTTCTCTTTCTCTGTCCTCTCTCTCTCTCTCTCTCTCTATTTCCAAGTCCCTCTCTCTCTCTCTCTCTCTTCTCTCTCCCTCTCTCTCTCTCTCTCTATTTCCAAGTCCCTCTCTCTCTCTTTCTCTCTCTCTCTCCCCCCCTCTCTCTCTCTCTCCCTATTTCCAAGTCCCTCCGAGTCATCAAACTCTCGACTCGTGCTCCCATTAATGAGGTACTAAACATGGAGCGGCCAGAGAGGGCGGATGAGCTCCCAGGGAAAGAGCCAACGGCCATTCATACCCAAAGAAGAGATGGGCACACGCAAATATACGTACAGACATACACTAACTCATTACGTAAACATACACACACACATGGCCAAGCGCACACACACACACACACAAACACATACAAAAGCACACACTTACACATGCACACATACAAGAGCACAAACACACACTCAAGAGCACACACACAAGCACACACACACACACACACAACACACACACACACACACACACACACACACACACACACACACACACACACACACACACACACACACAACACACACACACATGCAAACACTCATGTATCGCAACTAAATATAAACATTAGTAAATAATTGAAGCCTTGTTTACTACAATTCCATAAACATTTTGTCAAAGAACAATTGATACTGTATCGGAGAGTTTAATCAAACTGAGCACGTTACCCTCAGAAACTTTCCCGCGCTTCCCACCAGTCGCCCTCCCCCCCCCTTCCCCACCTTCAAGTTTTGAGAACCATGTACAGGGTATAAGATATGCGTCGTGTATATATGCTAATGCGTGAGCCAATTCTTCTATTTTTCACTTACGGGAATAAGTGACGGGTAATTTTCCTTTGAGTGACATTGGCATTTTGATTTAAAAAAGGAAAAGAAAAAAAAAAGGAAAATGGCTTCCAATCCGTCTTCTTCACGGAAAATACATTACGCATGATAGAAAGAAAGGGTCAAAAAAAGATAAAAAAAGAGAAAGAGAGAGAGAGAGAGAGAGAAGAGAGAGAGAGAAGAGAGAGAGAGAGAGAGAGAGAGAGAGGAGAGAGAGAGAGAGAGAGAGAGAGAGAAGAGAGAGAGAAAGAAAGATAGATAGATAGATAGAGAGAGAGAGAAGATTGATCTATTCATATCATGACAACCGAACGAAAAAAAACAAAAAACAAAAAAAAAATTAAGACTTAACAAGACATCCATTTTCATTTCGCCTGAGGTATAAAATCTAAAAAGAAAAAGAGAGAGAGAGAGAGAGGAAGAAGAAAAAGGGTCAAAAGTAAAGTGGAAATCATTGCTAGGTGTCGCGTCGGGCAGGTTAGCAGTGAGGCATCGTTTCCCATCAGGCGAGCGAAGGCAAGAGGCTGGACGGGGGTACGCTGCGCCGCGCCAGGAAATGAGACGCGGTATATCTTGGTTATTCTGTCCTCTGCTCTCT
>NC_051395.1:45626824-45631824 GCF_015228065.2 Penaeus monodon | reverse complement strand
TTTTCTTCAACGCACTTTTACTTTTATCTTCTCTCTCTCTCTCTCTCTCTTTCTCTCTCTCTTTCTCTCTCTCTCTCTCTTTCTATCTCTTGCTCTCCTCTCTCTCTCTATCTCTCTCTCCCTCTTTTTTTTTCTTTTTTTTTTTTTCAAATTCGTCACTTGGAAATGCAATAAAAACACAACAAAAAGTTTGTTGTTGGAAATACGTGGTTTGTAGTTTAACAGAGAAAAGCCAGTTACAGTGAAAAATATGCTTTGTTGTAGACAGTCATAATCTGATATTGGAATCGCATTAGTGGTGCGCATTAACTCTTGACATTATCTGGCAGACGGAACCAACACTTTTTATTCTTTGAATCTATAATGGCGAGCTAATGAGGTATTATTAAAGTTTGCTAATCGGTTTATAATCCAAAGGGTTAGGAAGTATCTTTATAGCAAAGGACACTCACACACACACACGCACACGCGCACGCACACACGCATGCACGCACGCACACACACACGCGCGCACGCACACACACACACACACACACAACACACACAACACACCACACACACACACACACACACCACACCACACACACATATATATATATATATATATAATATATATATACATATTTTATATATATATTTTATATATATATATATATTTTAATATATATATATATATAAAATTTTATATATATATGCATGTATATATATATATTATATAATATATTATATAAAATATATATTATATATATTATATATATATACTATATCGACATACGTGTGTGTGTGGTGTGCGTGTCATTGAAATAAATAGTTAGCATTGATAGCTGAATTATCAGAAAAAAAAAACGAATAAACAGATCATGATAATAAAAAACCACCACCACCACAAAAAAAAAAAAAAAAAAAAAAAAACGAATTTTATATATGAAACAGACATCCCTTTCTTGAGTAATTCACCCATAAACCAGGATCTGCATCTAATCCAAGTTGCAATGCCAATATCTTATCCTTATCCTTCTTATCTTTTTTTTTTATCTTATTTATCATCCTTTCTCTATTTCTCTTCATTCCAGTTGAGCGACCTCGCCGTCCGAAGGTGAAATGCGATGCCGGTGAAATAATTGCAAGTTGCCTTTTTGAAATAGCTATGCATTGATCATTTATTTTTATTGATTGTTGATAAAAAAAAAAATTACCAGGGATTGAGTCGGTTAAACGAGATTAAACGATCGGGTTGTGATTTAGGGGCCTTATTTAAATTAACGTTTGTAGTATGCATAGGCCTCTATAATGAGGAAAAAAAAAGAAATGATGATGAAATAAATAAAGATAAATAAATAGATAAATAAAACAAATGAATAAAATATATGATTTTAATGCCTTTCGTATCAAAATTTCTTTAACTTTTTAAAGATTAATGTTAGTAGTATGCGTAGGCCTATACAGTGGGAATTTTTTTTGAATGAATAAAAATAGATAGAAAATAAATAAAATCAATGAATAAAATAGATTATTTTAAGGCCTTTTCGTTTTAAAAATTTTCTTTTACTTTTTAAAATTAATGTTCGTAGTATGCATAGGCCTATACAATGGGAAAAATGTGATAAAAATAGATAAACTGATAGATAGATACTAATATATTACATATATGTCTATATATGTGTGTGTGTGTGTTTTTATATTATATATTATATTTTATAAAATATATTATAATATTAATATATTTTATAAATATATATTTATATATATAATATATATAATTTTTTATATATAAAAAATATAATATATATATTTTAAATATATATATTTTAATAAAATTATATTTTAAAAATTATATAATATATATAATATATTTAAAATTATATATATATATATATAATATAAATTATATATATGATATAATTGGGTCGAAAAAATATTAGACAGAGAGGGTAGATGACAAAAAACAATGGAAAGGATAGAGAGTAGAAAAAATATCCAGACTTCAGAAAAATGGATAGCGAAAGAGATTTATTGTTTATCTGAATTAATGGTTTCGAATAAATCTTATGTCAATCGCGTGTCAAAAAATAAAACGAAATACATCCGACTGTATGTATCATTCTCTATTTTGGAAATATATTGTATCGTTCGTTGGAGGAAAATAAACGTTAAAAATTTTTTTTTGAGGGGGGGGGTTTATAAATAAATACTATTAATTTTAGAGATTTATTGAGTCCATTTTGAGAACCTATCGCCCCCCCCCCCTCCTCCCCCTTTCATCCCTTCATCCTACCCTTGCACGGTGAAAATAACTTGGCTCATAAGGGCGGTTTATATTTTTATTAAATTTTGAAAATTTAAATCTTTTCTCCCCAAAGCAAAATTTATGAGAAATATAAAACCCCAAAGAAAAAAAGGCAGAAGTATGTGTGAGAAAAAAATTGTGATATTATAATGCCAAAATGGAAACTTAAAAAGGCTGTTTCGTATGTTGGTTCCTTTCCTCCCAGCGCGAAGTTGCGGTGAAAATAAACCCGCTGAAGACAAAAGAGAGATAGATAGATAGATAAATAGAGAGAGAGAGAGAAAGAGAGAGAGAGAGAAGAGAGGAGAGAGAGAGAGAGAAGAGAGAGAGAAGGGAAGGGAATGAGAGAAGAAAGAGTAGAGTGGTGAAGGGGGTGAGAAGAAGTGAGTGGGAGTGAAAGTGAGGATATTTTTATATATTATATATATATATATATATATTATATATATATTTAATTATATATATATATATTCATAATAATATATATATATATATATATATATTATATATATAATATATATAATATTATATTAGAGAAGAGAGAGAGAGAGAGAGAGGGAAGAGAGGGGAGAGAGAGAGAGAGAGAAGAGAGAGACAGAGAGAGAGAGAGAGAGAGAGGGGAGGAGAGAAAGAGAGAGAAAGGGAAAAGATTGAGTGATTTAGTAAGGAGTGAGTGTGTGGTGTGTGTGTGTGTGTGTGGTGAGGAAGAGGGGAGGAAGAGAGAGAGAGAGAGAGGAGAGGAGAGAGAGAGAGGGGGAGAGGAAGGGGAGAGGAGAGAGAGAAATGAACGAGAGAAATGAGAGCGAGAGAGAGGATAGAGAGAGAGAGATGATGCGAGAGAGAGGAGAGAAAGAAGAGAGAGAGAGATAGAGACAGATTGAGATGGAGAGTGGTGAAGAGAGAGAGATAGAGATGATAGATGATAATAATAGTAATAGATAGATAGAGAGAGTGAGTGAGTGAGTGGGAGAGAGAGAGAGAGAGAGAGAAAGGAGAGAGAGAGAGAGAAGGAGAAAGGAGAGAGAGAAAGAGGAGAGAGAGAGAGAGAGAAGAGAGGAAGAGAGAAGGAGGAAGAGAGAGAGAAAATTTAAAAAAGATGAAGATGTAGAGAGAGAGGAGGGAAGAGGAGGGGGGGGAAAAAGAGAGGGGGAAAAGAAGAAAGAAGAGGGATAGATAGAAGAGAGAAGAGAGAGAGAAGAGAGAGAAAAAGAAAAGAGAGGGGGAGAGGGGAGGGGAAGAGAGAGAGGAGAGAGAGAGAGAGAGAGAGAGACAGAAAGAGAGAGAGAGACAAAGATAGAGAGAGAAAGAGAGCGTGTACAAAATAATCTACATGATGCAACTTCCAACATAACCTACGTCGTTATTTTCTTCTTATTTTCTTACATAGAATTTAAAGTCTAGATCACTTTTCCTTTCATTTCCAACACAGGTCATTTTCCCCCTAAATACCCTTATCTATTTCCAGCATGGCCTGCAAAAGTAGATAAATTCCCCCAACACTTAAAACATACGCCCCCCAAACCCACTAGATCGTTTCCCTTTTATTCCAAAACAGACATTTTTCGTTTATCTCCAACACTGATCATTTCTCGTTCATTTCCAACATAGACATCAAACTCATCTTCAGCATAGACAATGTCTCTCTCATCTCCAACATAGCTCATTTCTCGTTCATCTCCAACATAGACCCCGAATTCTACATAGCTCACCCCCCCATCTCCACCATCTCCAACTTCTCCAACATATCCCGGAGCCCATTAAAACTAACTGGAGTCCTCATCTCGGCTGCACTGCGGGAGAGTTTAATCCTGCGAAATCCTGAAATCCTGACCTGGCGTAGCGCGAAGGTCAAGCTGGGTCGCTTCCAAGGTCGAGAGGGGCGTGGCAGCGAGGAGGGGAGGAGAAGGGTGGAGGATGCGGGAGGGAGGGGATGGGGGATGGGGGAGAGGGGAGAAGAGGGGGGGAAGGGGGGGGGATGCGGGAGGGAGGGGATGGGGGATGGAGGGAGAGGGGGAGGAATGAGGGGGAGAAGGGGAGGGGTGCGGGGGGGAGGGTGGGGAGGAGGGAGGGGGGGGGAATGAGGGGGAGAGGTTTGGGGGATGGGGAGGAAAGGGGGGGGGAGGGGGGAGGGGGAGGGGGGGAAAATAGGTGAAAAGGGGATGGTAGAAGAAAAAGGGAAAAGGGGAAAAGGGGAAAGAGAAAGGAAATGGAGGGGGGGGAGAAGGGAAGGGATGAGGGAAAAGGAAGGAGGGGAAAGGAGGGAAAGAGAGGCCGAGGGGGGGGTGATGGAAGAAGTGAGGGTGAGGGGGAAGGGAGAGAGGGGATGGGGAAGGAAGTTGGAGAGGGGGAAGGATGAGGGAGAGAGGGGATGGAGGAAGGAGGGAGAGAGGGAGGAAGTTGGAGAGGGGGAAGGATGAGGGAGAGAGGGGATGGAGGAAGGATGGGATGAGGGGGGATGGGGAAGAAAAATGGGGGAGAGAAAAAAAGGGATGGAGGAAGGAGGAGACGGGAGAAGGAGGGAGGGAAAGAGGAATGAGGGAGGAAGGAGGGAAGAGAGAAGGGGTGAGGGAGAAAGGTGATGGAGAAAAGTGAAGGGGAGGGAAGAAGGAGGAAGAGGAAGAAGAGGGTAAGCGAAAAGTGATGGAAAAATGAGGGGAAAAGAGGAAAAGATACGAGGGAGGAAAATGTGATGAAAGAAGAAAGGGACAAAGGA